>NC_056726.1:1591622287-1591651652 GCF_019279795.1 Protopterus annectens
AGACTTCATTTTGATGACCTCCAGAGAAAGAAACAAGTTACCCTTGACCATTGGATTGGGGAATTTAGTACGGGGGAACCTCACAAATGCATACATATCAATTTCAGGGAGTAATTGTAAGAGTTAAAAGCTGAATATAGTCAAGACTGGTTTTCACAATGGTATTCTGTTCTGTTCTGTTTTTTCCACAGCTGCCATGAAGCAAACCTTGAATGTGAGGTCCCATGCTGCATGTTTGTTAAGGATGGCAGAAGCATGTGGTATGTATGCATCAGAGTAGTAATGTTCTCAATAGTAATTTAATAATAATAATAATAATAATACTTTTTAATAGTAATTTAGTAATATTAAAAGTTAAAGAGGGCTTAGATGATATTTAATACAGTTGTATCAAACTGATCATGCATATCTCAACTGTAAAAGAAACTATGCATGCCTTAGACTGTAGCACAAAGCAACAGTTCCATATTCTCAAATAACAGTGAGCATGTATCTTTAAACTGTAAAAGGAAAGTATGCATACAGAAGGCCGTATGACAAAATAACAGTACAGTATTAGACAGTAGTCAGCTGTTGTCGATTCAAAAACCACACCACAAATATACAATATTGTTAGGTTTTCATCATTGTTGCAATGTAACTTCAGACCTCCATACGAGTGGCACAAGTAGCCTGCTGTAAACTGTAATCAGTATAACTGGAGCATGTATATGTGCAATATATGCACACATCAAGAACTGCTGGCTGCAATCTGTACTATAGTGTACATCTGTTATTAACTGGGTAGTCTTAAAAGTAACAAAGAAATTTGCTAAGAGTTTGTAGTGTTAAATGGAAGGTAACTGAACAGTGTCAAATAATTGTATCAATGCTTTGTATGCCACATATGAAATTACCAATGTTCTCCTTTTTTCTCTCACCCCAACTCTTATCTTCTCTTTTTTTTATTTTTTATTTGTTTTCCTTTTCCCCACAGCAGAGTGAGATAGGCCTGTCGCGTGGGATCCTCCTGGCCCTACTACACTGGCTACAGCACAGCTGCCCAGCATGTTTGGTGTGCGATCTGGCATCAACCCTTCTGTTGGCCTGTGACTTCCTCCAGGAGCAGTGGCAGATGTGGTGCCTTTATTACCTCAGAAGAACTACCAGGGATGGTGCATAGGATTATGCACTGCACTGTGGGTGCATGCTTATGCTGGATGGAGCACCTGCTCTCCATCCTGGTTCAGAATACATGTAGAAGATGCAGACATCAACACTGCATCCAATGGCACAGTGAGGTGACAGTGATGACAGTCCACTGGGCGAGGACTCGTTTCTCACTGTCACCCAGCTTGATGTACATGGGACCTTGATTTCCCCAGCCTCTCCCCAACCATGTTGTTCATCCACCTGTTGTGTCCTTCACTGTCCCTGTCTCTTTTTTTTTGTTTGTCTTGTCTGTCTGCAATTGCTTCCTCACCTACCTAACTTACCTCACCCAGACATTCCTAGATCCCCTCCCCAACATTCCTCTCGCTCTCTCTCTCTCTCTCTCTCCACAAAAAAAAAAAAAAAAAAATTCCCATACATAACTCTCCATTTTGCACACATCTTCATAACACACTTGATTGGATAGTGCAGTGATGCAGCAGTAGAGTTGTTGCCTCACAGAAGAAGTTCTCCAGTTTGATTTTCAGCTGGGGTGCCTTCTGCGTGGAGTCTGCATGTCCTCCCTGTGTTCATGTGGGTTTTCTCTGGGTGAGCCGCTTTCCTCTCCCATTACAAAGACGTGTTTGGAGCATTTCTCCCAAGGCCTCCGCTGAAAATTGTCTTTGTTCTAAGTCGGGCTTTCCTGGTAAACAAATGTTAAATAAAAATAAAATAAATAAATTCAGTCTAATTGGCTATACAATATGATTGTGTTGTGACAGTTCAAATTCAGCTAATATTTTGCATGTATGATCATGTTTTATTGCTGAAGAAATGTATAGCAATAGTGTAGTGGGCAGAGCATTCGCCTTATGAGCAGTCATTCCCGGTTCGAGTCCCACTGCAGCAAATTCCATTTTCACCCATGCAGATGGACAATACAGTTATGACTGCTGAATCCTACACAGATGCACTCTATAAGCACTTACACGAGTGCATGGATCGTGCTATCCCAAACAGAACCAAGATTGCTATCCTCCAAAAAAAGGAAGCCAATCTGGTCATCACCTGCCATAAACAAACTCTACAACAGAAGGAAGAAAGTGTTGCAAAAGAGAGTAAAATCCCATGAGTGGAGGAGTTCCCTGGTCAGGCCAGTAAGAAGCTGAGATCCCTTATAAGATCCTCCAAAGCTAGCTACGAAAACAAAATCACCACTGATTCTAGGGACAACCACAAAGCAGTCTATAGCTATGTCAAGGCTCTCAATGGCAACACCCAGATCTGCACTGAGTTACAGCACAACGGCATGAAAATTACAGAACCAACTGATATTGCCATGTCTTGGCAGATAGGGTCAGTGCTAACTTTACCCCCCTCTCACCCCCTAAAGGGCCCATATCTATACAGGAAGAATGCAGAGTCCCTATAATCACAACTATGCAGGTAAAAGCTGCACTCTAAAGCCAAAAACACAGCATCCATGGGATCAGACAACATCCCAGGCTGCATTTTACACGAACTTCAGAATGAACTGGCTCCCCACCTAAGCACCATGTTCAATCATAGTCTCACATTAGGCTTTGTGCCCACTGAATGGTGCACAGCAACTTTTATCCCACTCCACATGGGGGAGCCAACACTGATCCCAGGAACTATTGCCCTATTAGCCTGATGAGCCTGGTCTGTAAGGCCATGGAACGTATCATCATGGAACTCATAAACTAAGACATTGGTAGCCTCCAAACTCTGGACCCCACCCAGTTCGGGTTTGTGAAAGGCAGATCACACCTCCTGAACCTGATCGACTTCTTTGAGGCAGTCAACAAAGCTGTAGATGAGGGTAAAGTGGTTTACACAGCCTATCTTGACCTCGCCAAGGCTTTTGACACCATCCCCCATTCTGGAATTATAGCTAAACTCACTAAACTAGGTATAAATCCCTATGTCACAGGATGGGTTGTCAATTGGCTCACTGACAGAACCCACACTGTAAAAGTTGCAGACAATAAAATCTGACTTCAAACCAGTGACAAGTGGAGTACCACAGGGTTCAGTCCTGGGACCTCTTCTGTTTGGTATCTGCTTCTCTGAAGTACAGGCTAACACAGAACGCCTTTGGCTAATGAAGTTCTCAGATGACTGCAAACTAGGATCCATAGTTGAGTCCCCAAATGATGTCGACATCCTACAGAAGGGGCTCACTGAGACAGATACCTGGTGTCAGAGCCATGGCCTCAAGCTCAATGCCAAAAAGTGCATTGTCATCCCCTTTGATAAAAACTCTATACCCATGAACTACCACATAGGCAGCAGTCTACTTAACTCCAAATGTGTGATAAGAGGCCTGGGGACCGAGGTGGACAGGAGTCTCTCTTTTGATAATCACATCACCACAGTAGTCAGGAAATCCTTTTACATGGCACACCTCATCACAAAAGGGTTCTCATCTAGGAAAAAAGAGGTCATTGTTCCCTTCTATTCGACACTCATTAGACCAATTATAGAGTACAATGCCCCTTTTGGAACGTACCTCACAAGACATCTGCAGCAGCTGGAAAGGCCACAGAAGTACCTCACAAAGAGGATTACTGGCCTCAAACAGATGCCCTACAGTGACCGTCTCAAAAAACTCCAGCTTTACTCCGTAGCATATCACCTACTTTGAGGTGATCTCTGCCTAACATATAAAGCTATGTCAAACCCAGAGCTGTTAGACATGCTACACCTAAAGAAATTCCAATCCCTCTGAGCTACACGCTCTAGGGTCCTAAACCTTGTCACCACAATAAACAGGACATACTGGAGGGATAGATTCCTGTCCCAGAGACTTCCCATACTCTGGAACAAGCTACCCATCTATGTCAAGCAAAGTTCCTCATTAGCACTCTTCAAAAAAAATTTTGATAAGTGGATGGGAAATAGGAAATACACCCTGGGGATCACTTCTGTGTCTCTGCTCGACAGGGGCAAATGAAAATAACTTTCTTGGGTGGCGTATGTCAGGGAACCTTATTGGCTAGGCTTACTTAGGCCCTTGGGCCGATAGCCTAGTACCTACCTATGAACCTATGAACCTATGAGCTATGATTCTTTCTAAAATCCCTTCTGCAAATTCCTACTCTTCTTTAACTTTGTTTTTCTCCGTTGCTTTCCATTTCACCACTTTCCTGTCTTCCCATATCTTTTCTTTAAAGAATTATTGCACAATAGTGTACATTGTGCACCTAGTGAAACAATGTTGAATGGCAGCAATATAAGCATATGTATTTAAAGTATCATGCACACTTATAAAATTACTACTTACACCTGTATTTGGACCATTTAACACGTGCCTCCAACAACAATACATTAACACATGCTGTCACAGAGTCAGTTAAGTAGCAGATGTATTTTATACAATTAATAGTAACTGACACAGTTTAGCAAGGATTTCCCTTTGTACTTTCCCATGCTTCTTCCCCATATCACCATTATCATATATTCCCCCACTAATTTTGCATGAATCATCATTGCGTGATCTCCAGTAATGTTTTCTAAAACATTATTACATGATACCCTTTTTCTTTTATAAAGCATTAGTGCATGATGGTGCATTGTGACCCATCGTTAAACAACACTAATACAAAAGTAGTTCCATGTATTAGCTACAGCTGCATTCAGAACCAGTACCATCTGGCCCCAAAAAGGAATGTATCACTGCATTAAGTGAACTAATACCTGCAGCCAGAGATTCAGTTAAGTAGTGGGTGTATATAACAGCAGTTAAGTCTGCCATTTGCTATACAGTCTATAAAATGCACCTGCTATGCAACTGAGTCTATAGCATCATCTGTTAATGCAATGATCCATTCATTTATGGGTTCAGATGGTACTGGATTTGAACCAGGTGTATGTAACAGTTTCAAATGCTGTTACTTGTAAATCCAAATTCTGAAGTATGGTAGTTGGTATGGAGTCTCTAAAATATGGCTAGATGGCACTGGTTTCCAACACACCTGTATATAATACTTATCATTGCTTTGTGCCATAGCCTGACATTAGTACATGATGCACAATGGTACTGGTTTCCAACACAGCTGTATATAATAGCTATAATTGCTTTGTGCCATAGCCTTGCATAAGTACACAATGCACAGTGATACTGGCTTCCAACACATCTGTATATAACACCTATAGTTGCTTTGTGCCATAGCCTCGTATTAGTACATGATGCACAATGGTACTGGTTTCTAACTCAGCTGTATATAACACCTATAATTGCTTTGTGCCATAGCCTCTCATTAGTACATGATGCACAATGGTACTGGTTTCCAACACATCTGTATATAACACCTATAATTGCATTGTGCCATAGCCTTGCATTAGTACATAATGCACAATGGTACTGGTTTCCAACACAGCTGTATATAACACCTATAATTGCCTTGTGCCATAGCCTCGCATTAGTACATGATCCACAATGGTACTGGTTTTCAACACATCTGTATATAACACCTATAATTGTAAGTCCAAGAAATATCACTCCCCATAGGACTAACGCTACCTGTGCCAAACTCAGTCCAAGCACATAAACTAACATAAAAGGCACAGTAGCGATGCAGGCATCAAGCACAGCACTAACCAAAATTCAGGAAACAAAGTTGAAAAAAACGCTGCTTCATGAACTTTAAAATTCGGATTTATTGTGATACAAACAGGAGACATGGTAAGTGCTTTCACGTGGATAGGCTTCTTCAGACCAAAAGAACCTCACCCCTCTTGTACACCCTTATATGGCAAAAAAGGCACCAAAAACAGATAAACCATTAAAGGCACAGTGCAACTATCATGGTATACAACATAAATAAAGTGCTTAGTCTAAAATACATTAACCATAGTAAAATAAAAACACCTATACCACTCATAAAACATGAAAAGAGATATATAAAAACAAAAAACTGCATAAATTCATACTAATTGCACAACACTAACAATAAATCCTCTCATAAAAATGCTCTCATAATATATGTAAAAAGCACAGTCATACATATCACTAACATATCATAACACCTATAATTGCTTTGTGCCATAGCCTCGCATTAGTACATGATCCACAATGGTGCTGGTTTCCAACACATCTGTATATAACACCTATAATTGCTTTGTACCATAGCCTCGCATTAGTACATAATGCACAATGGTACTGGTTTCCAACACAGCTGTATATACCACCTATAATTGCTTTGTGCCATAGCCTTGCATTAGTACATGATGCACAATGGTACTGGTTTCCAACACAGCTGTATATAACTCCTATAACTGCTTTGTGCCATAGCCTTGCATTAGTACATAACGCACAATGTTACTGGTTTCCAATACAGCTGTATATAACACCTATAATTGCTTTGTGCCTTAGCCTTGCATTTGTACATGATGCACAATGGTACTGGCTTCCAACACAACTGTATGTAACACCTATACCTAGGTTCATAGGTTCATAGGTTCATACTAGGCTATCTGCCCTAGGGCATTTATAAGCCTAGCCAGAGTGTGGTTGGCTTTCGCCACCCATTTTAAATTAATTTTGCTATGCCTTTTTTCGAGGTTAGTATACTGTGCCTCTGTCTAACAGTGACACAGAAGTGATACCCGGGGTAAACCTACGATCCCCCATCCACTCATCAAGATTCCTCTTGAAGAGAGTCAATGAGGGACTCTGCCTAACCTGGACTGGGATTTTATTCCAGAGTGAAGGGAGCCTCTGGGTTATGAATCTGTCCCTCCAGCATGTCTTATTTAATTCAGTGCTGAGGTTCAAGTCTCTCGAGCGCGTAGCTCGATGGGATTTGGATTTTCTGAGGTGCAGCATGTCCATTAATTCTGGGTTGGACATGGCTTTATAGGTCAGGCACAGATTGCCTCTGAGCAGGCGGTATGCCACTGAGTAGAGCTGGAGTTTCTTTAACCGGGCAGCATATGGCATCTGTTTGGGCCCTTTGATCCTCTTGGAGAGGTACTTTTGGGGTCTTTCCAGTTGCTGCAGGTATCTGGTAAAGTACATCCCAAAAGGGGCATTGTACTCAATTATGGGCCTGATGAGGGATGAGTAAAGAGGCACGATGACCTCCCCTGATCTAGATGTGAATCTCTTCATGATTAGGTGGGCTATATAAAATGTTTTTCTAACCACTTTGGCCAAGTGGTTGTCAAATGAGAGATTGCTATCAACTTGGGTCCCCAGGTCCCTAATTACTTCTTCCGTACTTAATGGATTACCACCTATGTGGTAATTTGTGGGCACTTTGTTTTTGCCAAAGGGGATGACTATACACTTTTTGGCGTTTAGCTTGAGACCATGGATCTGACACCAGTTGTCTGTTTCTATGAGGCCCTTTTGGAGGATGCTTGTGTCGGCTGGAGAGTCGATTATAGTGCCCAGTTTGCAGTCATCTGCGAACTTGGTCAGCCACAGTCCTTCCGTGTTGGCCTGTACCTCCGAGAAATATATACCGAACAGGAGAGGTCCCAGGACTGAGCCTTGTGGGGTGCCACTTGTAACTGGTTTGGAGTCTGACATGGCTCCAGCAATTCTAACCATGTGGGTTCTGTCCTTGAGCCAGTTTGCAACCCATCTAGTGACATAGGGGTTTATATTTAAGCTGGTGAGCTTATCTATAATGCCTGAGTGGGGAATTGTATCGAAGGCTTTTGCGAGGTCCAGGTAGGCTGTGTGGACCACCTTCCCGTCGTCAATGGCCTTGGTGACTGTTTCAAAGAAATCGACCAGGTTTAAGAGGCAGGATCTGCCCTTAACAAAGCCAAACTGGGTAGGATCCAGTGTCTGTAGGTCCCCAATATCTTTTTTTATGAGGTCCATGATGATCCTTTCCATAGCTTTGCAGATCAAGCTAGTCAGGCTTATAGGGCGATAGTTTCCAGGATCCGTTGAGGCACCACCTTTGTGGAGAGGGACCACTGTTGCTGTACCCCACTCTTTGGGTACATATCCTGTGGTAAGGCTGAGATTGAACAGTAGTTTTATGTTTGGGTTTAGCTCTTCTTGGAGTTCATGTAGGACGCAGCCCGGGACACCGTCTGGTCCCATTGATGCTGTGTTTTTTGCTTTGGAGAGGGCGGCTCTTACCTGAGCATCTGAGATGTCAGGGGGGCAGCACTCTGCTGGGATAGATATTTGCCCTTTTGGTGGGGAGGGGGGGGTTGTGCTGAACCTGTCAGCTAAGATGTTGGCAATGTCTGTGGGTTCAGTGTATTTTTTGTCATTTTGGACTAATTCTGAGCATATCTGGGAATTCCCACCCAGGTTCCTAACATAACTAAAGAAAGCCTTGTGATTATCCTTAGTGTCCTGTGCAATTTTTCTCTCGAAGCTGGCCTTAGACGATTTTATGAGTGCCCGTAGTTTTTTGCTAACACTGATCAGAGATGCCTTCCCTTTTTGGGATTTTGCTCTATCATGTAGTAGCTTCCTCCTTCTATTGTATAGTTTGTTTATGGCTGGGGTCCACCAGACAGGACATCTGCCTTTGGAGGATTGGGTCTTGGTTTTATTTGGGATTGCATGATCCATGCATTCCTGAAGGTGTTCATAGAATGCATTTATAAAGGATTCTGTGGTCTGGGCCGTATTTTCCACAGGCCCGGGGGCTTTGAAGGATTCCACCTCGGTTTTGAGGAGTGTGAAATTTGCTTTAGAGAAGTTTTTCACTGTGGTTTTCTGGGCAGGGGGTGGGGTCGAGATGTGAATATCCAGTGAGATTAGTTTATGGTCTGATCTTACCAGTGAGGGATACACTTCTGGTCTGGAGCATGGAGTCCCCATGTTGGTGATGATCAGGTCCAGTAAGTTTTCCCCTCTTGTGGGAGTGGTAACAAGTTGTTCCATAGCATTTGAGTTTATAAATTCTAGGAAACTTTGAGCTAGGGTGTTGGAGCTAGAGTAATGCTCCCAGTCTATGTTTGGGTAGTTGAAGTCGCCCAATATAATGGTGTTTGGAGAGACCTTCATATTTTCCAGTGTTCTCAGGAAGGCCGAGTGGGGTTCCTGGGTTTGGGAGGGTGGTCTGTAGCAGGCTATAAACTGGAAGGCAGTTTTACCCACTGTTAGTTGCACATGGATAGTCTCTGATGCTTCGTGCTGTGCCACCAACCTGGAGGTGTGGGTATATTTGATGAATATTGATACTCCCCCTCCTTTTCTGGTTCGGTCCAAGTTTTGGGGCTGAAAAGCATGGTATGAGGTATAACCTGGTAGTGCTGGGGTGCTCTCAGGAGCCTTGAACCAGGTTTCTGTTACTGCACAGATATCGATGTTCTCCATGCTAAGGAGAGTTTTGAGTGCATGCATCTTGAGGTTTAGACTTCTGGCGTTGAGTAGCATTACTCTTAGTTTCTTATCCCTTGTGATACCTATGGAGGTGGGTTTGTCTTTTGAGCCTTGCCTAAAAAAGGCACTATGGGGGTAGCAAGAGCCTTTGCCAATATCCGAAATCCCAGGGGTGACAGGTGCAAGCCATCCCTAGCGAAGCATCGTGGCCTGTCGAGCATGTCATCCCAGGCTGACAGGTATTGGATCCCCTTTGAATGACACCAATACTTAAGCCAATTGTTGAAATTGATCGTCTTGTCTTCATATTGTGTCATCATTCTTGGTGAGGGTAAGATGCTACTGAAGGTCAGGGTCATACCGGCCTGGGCCACATGCTCAGAGAGCTCCTTTATGTCTCTTTTCATGTAGTCCAGGGAGGTACATCTCAGGTCATTCACACCAGCATGGACAATGACTGAGTCATATTTGTACTTGCCTTGGAGTGACCTGAGTGCTTGTGTCATGTGGCGGATCCTAGCGTGACCTTCTCCTTGTTCAGCCTGGTGAGCAAGACGTCAGTGTGCCTGACGATAGAGTCACCTATTACAAGTGTATCAGGTGTGTTGTTTAGCCTTAAGGGCTGTGACTGGCTTTGTGAGCTACGTGTTGCACGTGTTTTGTTTTGGGGTAGCGGTTGCTTGGGTGTCTGCTTTGGAGGTCTCTGCTGCTTAGGCAGATTTTTATTTAGAGCCTCCGAGTATGTTTTTGTGTGTTTATGTGTTTGGTTTGCTGTCGTGGTAGGTCTATGTGAGACTGGAATTGTAGTGAGTGTGGTTTCCTTTTCCTCCTGACAGGTTTCGCCAGTACTGAGTTGAGAGAGCTTAGCCTCCAGTTTGGCTATATGGTTGCATCTCTCACATGTGTTGGAATTTTTTGGGAGGAGGAGAAGGTTGTCTGTGTACATGAGGCAGTTGTAACATTGCCTCAAGTTTCCCAGATTCACCAGCTGGACTGGAGAGGAGATTGACAACTGACCTTTGGACATGCTAGAATAGTATTGGGAAATTCCTTTATAATTGAAAAAAAAGGGCCAATGGGGAACAAGGTACTCAAGGGGAGTTTGTGAGGGTGTAGTGCTTTTAATTTTTAATTTTTTAGTGCTGACTTATATAATTGCTTTAGTGAGCAAGTGCCAGGTAACTTAAATGCAATGTGTTACAGGTAACTTAAATGCAAAAATGACAAACAGTAACTTTCTTTCAAGTGAAACAAGGAAATAAGTACAGTAAGCAATGCAGATGTCACTAGGGATCCACAGAAGCACTGAAAAGCCGCGTTTTAGGTGGAATTAGCATTTCAGGGAAATAACAAGCAAACAAGCATACAAACAAAGCTAGATTCAGCAGGCCTGGATCTAGTCTATGCTATAGCAAACAAGGTGTACCAATTCCAGTAAGAAACAGTTCAAATATGCAGGCACTATAAGCCTTTATCCAGAAATTCCCAGCTCAGAAGGGCAGAGTCCAGCCTCTCCTCCCACAAGAGTGCAGACCACAAACCTTCTTAATGTAAAATAACTGGCCTGAAGCCCAAGTGCTTAAACCAAAACTAATACACTTTTAGAATAACAGACACTGAGCCCTCAATCAGCAGTTCCCAACTTAGAAGGATGTAAGCTACCTGTCCTGCCACCACAGTGCAGGCCACAAACATCATGTACTAATCTGCTTTGTACCATAACCTAGCATTAGTACATGATGCACAATGGTACTGCTTTCCAACACAGCTGTATATAACACCTATAATTGCTTTGTGCCATAGCCTCACATTAGTACATGATGCACAGTGGTACTGGTTTCCAACACAGCTGTATATGACACCTATAATTTCTTTGTGTCTTAGCCTCTCATTAGTACAAGATGCACAGTGGTACTGGTTTCCAGCACAGCTGTATATAACAACTATAATTGCTTTGTACCATAGCCTCAGATTAGTACATGATGCACAATGGTACTGGTTTCCAACACAGCTGTATATAACACCTGTAATTGCTTTGTGCCATAGCCTCACAATAGTACATGATGCACAGCATAGTGAAACGAGGGCAGGAATGTGCAGGATGGATGTAGGAAAGAACAATAACTGTCCACTGTAAAAAAAATGTTCAAGTGTCAGAATATTAACTGAATTTGTAGTGTCAACTACAGAGACAGGGGTGACCAGTGGTGGCTCATGATATTGGACTGCAGGACTGCATCCCCCCAGCTGTGAACCACAATGAAATAATCCATAGAAAGTTGAATCTGGACTGCTGTTTAACCAGTCCAGATTCAGGAAGAAGGCAGCAGGCTGCAGATGCCCCAGATGTCTATGTGGTTAGCACCGCATAGACTGGAAGGGGATTGGACTGCAAGGTCTGCAGTCTCGGAATGAGATGCAAAACAAAAAGGGCATCAGACTGCAGTCTCGAAACGAACTGCGAAACAGGAAGGAACAAGGGCCAAGAGACTGGAACTGTGCATTCCGGCGCCTATTGAACTGCACTGCAGGAGGATACTTTTGAACTGCTGGGGACTTACTGCTAGAAATAGTGGATTTAGATACAGATACAAACTGCTGGGGACTTGGAAGCAGATGGGATACTCACCTAGGGTGTGGGTGCGTGTGTCTGTGTCTGTAAAATGCCACAGTTGATTTATACTGGTGGATAGAGAGAACTCAGGATACCTGGTGGTGATTAAATAATACCTCAGGCTTGAGTCCTGTACCTTGGGTGCAGGCAGCAAGATCCTGAATTTCCTACCCACCACCATTTGTGAAAATTTTGCAGGTTTTGTCTCATATTTTTGTTCTGTTCTGTTCCTCATAAAATCTGTGGTTTCTGAATTTTTAATCCATTAAGTAGATGACGGTGCAGTAGTGCAGTAGTAGCATTGTTGCCTCAAAGCTAGAGGTTCCCTGTGTTTGTGTGGGTTTCCTCTGGGTGTTCTGGTGTCCTCCCATGTTACAAAGACGTGTCTGGAGTGTTTCTCCCTGGGCCTGTGTCTAAAATTGGCTTTTGTTCCAAGTCAGACTTTCCTGGTTAACAAATGTTAAATAAAATTGACAGGCATTTGAATTTCAGACTTCATCTTCTTCAAAAAGTACATGGTAACACAAAACCTTTTATTTTAGCAATTTTCTAAGTTTATAAGATGAATATTTGAAATTTGCCACTATTTTTGAGACTATATTCCTCCATTATTGGCTTTGTCCAGGTTTTTGTGCTAAGGTTGAGAGCTATGGTAAGAACTGAATTCACTGAATATGTCTGGGGGCTGTATTCCATCATTACTGGCTTTGCCTAGGTGTTTTGTGCTAAGAAGTTGACAGCTATGGTGTGAACTCAATTCACTAAATGGTAGCCATTTAAGTTTCAGTCTTCCTCCCTTTCACACAACAGCTGATTTGGCATAGTGGTATGTTGCTCTGTCTGTTTTTCACAGGGTCCCAGGTTCAAGACTTGGCAGTGAAATTTATGGTGGTAGCACAACATTTTATTCTAGCAACTTTCCAAGATTATACAAGCAATATTTTAAATGTGTCCCTGTTTTTTGGGCTTTTATTCCCTCCCAATAAATTTTGGCTTTTTCCAGATTTATTGTGCTGCAAAGTTGAGAGATACAGCTGAGTGTTGAGTAGATTTTCCAAGGAGCTGAGAGCTGCAGGGGAAAAGAAGTTTAGTGCTGCTTATGCTGAGTCTGCTTGCATTGTTAATAACACAACAGGTAGTACACTTGCTTTTGATGCAGAAGACTGTGGGTTCTACTCCCACAGTATGTAAATGCATTGCTGATACTGTACTGTGTTGTAAAGGAAGTGGGTGCTGCCATCCTCTTTGGCGAAGATACCTAGTAACTATGAACTTGTTATCAGTTTGCCATCCATTCCCTATTGCAATATTAGTAGCTTATCATTTTTTAATGTAACATAGGCAACCTATTCCTCAAGGGCAACAGGCATTTTATTTGTAGATGAAACAATGAAATATAAAGTTGTTTGCTAGCCACAAACTCTTCATTAGTTACAGATATATTTAATGTGGAATTATTTAGATGACTTTTACTTCTGCAGAGATTGTGCATATTTACTAATACTGGTGGATTGTAGAAGTTTGAATAGACTTTTTTGATGGAAATTGGGCAGTTTTGTCATTATTGGTGCATGCATTTTGTTTCATTGTTTACTGGAAAAAATTTCAAAACAAATTTAAAACACCCTCTAACAACTGTACTGTATTATACAAGGAATATAATTTAATACAACCAGGAAGGTGTATCACAGAACACATGTATGTTTTATGTGCAAGGGGCCTATCATCTGAAAACAGCCCAAAGTTAACCTTTATCTGCCACTAGCCAAATAAATTTTTTTTGAATGTGGGTTTCAATGATGTTTCAATGAATGTGAGTTTCAATGGCAGAGAAGTTTTAATGCTACGTCTATTTTTATTGTGAGACTGCATTGCTTTGTATAGCATATGTCTATCAGTGTTTGTGCTGTAAAATGCAAAATAAAACTTTCAAATGAAATCCAAATCATCGTAGAAGTAAAGCAGTATGCACATTGCAGTGTTTATGGTAAATGGGGTGAAATAGCCAAGTAATGGGACATTGGAATAGCTGAGGGGGGAGGCTCCATTCAACCATAATTTTGTGAGGGGGAAGTGCGGCAAACTCAAAGACAGCCCTAGCTGAACTATACCTATCAAATGTCCAGATTTTCCCAGAATTAATAGATTTTTGCTTCATATTTTCGATTTGTTCTTCATAAAATTTGTGGTTTTCTGGCAAATTATTTAGGAATTAAGTCACTAAATAATGAGAGACATTGAGTTTCAGACTTCATAACTTTCAGAAAAATGCATGCTAAAGCAAGACCTGTTATTCTATCAACTAAGTTTATACAAGAGTAATTTTTAGTACTGTTTGTATGTTCCCCCAATATATTTGGCCTTGTCCAGATTTCCTGCGTTAACAGGTTGAGAGGTACATGCAAATAAATTGCTTTATAGAATTAGGCATATCCAAACCTCTCAACTGTCCCCAATTTTGGCTCAAAATGTTGCTCTCCCTCTAATAATCCCTCCACAAAATGGCAATTTTGGATGAAAATGTGGAGGGTTTATAATTAATAAATAACTGTAATAATCAGAGTTATAGATAACTCTTATTTCAGAAATGCATGTAGATTCATTTATTTTGTCAGCTGCTCAAGTTAACAGTACTAATATTAAAAAAATGTCCCTTCTTTGACAGGTTCCCAGCTGTATTGTGTGGCTATTTTATATTTTTTCATCACATTTTTGGTCCATTTTTCATAAAATTGTGGTTTTCTGGAAAATTAGTGGCAAATCATTAAAGACTGAAGTTAGAAAATAATGACAAACATTTGAGTTTCAGATTTCATACCCTTCAGAAAATTCATACTAATGCAAGACCTACTATTCTATAATCTTTCTAAGTTTATAAGAACAATATATAAAATTAAAATATTTAAAATATTAAAAATTGTCCTTATTTTTGAGCCTTTGTGTCACTTCTATGTATGGCTTTGTCCAGATTTCTTGCTCTGAGGTTGAGAGGTATGACAAATGTGTCAGGGCCATCATAGTCAGCCAGAGACATTTCAAATTGTGACATACTTGTTGCATCCCTCTCCCCCATGTAGTGACTCTGGATTTGTCCAAGCAAGGCAAGGACCAGTTATGCAGTGTTAGTGTGCAGAGTATCCTGCCATCCAAGGTAGACACAAGTGCTACAATGGCTTTTCATCTGTCCTTGATTTTGCAAAATGTTCTGGTTTTCTGCCATATTTTTATACTGTTGATTTATGCTTCTTATTATTCAGAAAGTGCCTGTTGCTCTGTGTTTAAGTAGTGATGCTTTAATGATCATCAGGTAAGCTTGTCTGAGATTGTAAGATGCAAGTAAGCTTTAATAAGTATACTGTTAAAAATTACTAACATTGAAAGCCTTTTTGTTGTTGCCATGCAGATAATACTTACATAACTAGATAACGTATAAGCCTTGGGTACTGAAATGCATATGCCAGTATTTGTAATAAAGGACAGGATTACAGTATTTTAAGAAGCTCATTACATTTGTTGGAGACTTGCAGTCATCTTTGCAGGCTTTACCTGTAAACTAAACAGAATGCCAATCTATCATGTGTGGTCCATTACCTATACAGTAATCATTTAAGCAATTTATCTTGAGCTTGTTTCTTGTTGGCTGTTCATTTTTTACTTTGATCATGTTTTCCCCATGAAGCAAGTAGATAGCTGTTGTCAGGCAGCATGTCTTGTTTGGATAAGAAACATTTTTACAAGTGGGGGTATCACAGAGATTGCTACTTTCAACATATTACTTGGTACTTTTGTAAAACTGAATATAAATTATAATTAGAACTGCAGTGCAAGGAGAAGTGGTTTGAGTCGAGTGCTACTTGTTTTTCTTATATTTGATTTTGACTGGCATTCCAGTAATTTATTTAAAAAGTAATTTATTTTTTCATGCCTCACAACCTTTTTGTTTCCATCTAGATATTAAGTAAGCTGTCATCCAGCCAATACATTGAAATATTTTTTTTCTTCTACACTTCATTTTGTCTTGATTGGACTCTCATAATGATGGTTTGGCACCCAGGGCAGCGTATTTAATTAAAGTTCCAGTTTTTGTGGTTTTGAGCATATCCCCATCCCTTTCTAGTTGGCTGCACCCCTTCCCATTGGCCCCACCCATTCAGCTGTGTCCTGCAGCCCCCCCTTTGATTTGAAGTCACCAGTCGCCACTGGGAGTGACCACAACACAATCACATTGTATAGCCAGTTGGACTGAATCAAATGTGTCAAGACAAAACATGTGGGAAATGGAGAGCAATTTATGGGACTACATTTTTTTTAGGACAGGTACCTTTTTTTTTTTTGAGAGAAAGAGGAATGTTAGGGAAGGAACATAGGTATGTCTAGGTCAGGCAAGTTGTGTAGGTGAGGAAGCAATTGCAGACAGACAAGACATACAAGACCAGATACAGGGATGGTGAAGGACACAATGGGTGGGTGAACACCATGGTTGGGGTGACGGTGGGGACATCGTGAACCCATAGACATCAAGCTGGGTGATAGTGAGAATGAAATCATCACCCACTGGAAGGTTATCACTGTCACCTCACTACATTGATGGCTGCAGTGTCTGATGTCTGTGTCTCCTCATGTTATTCAGTATAATGATGGAGAGCAGTGTCTCCATCCTGCATAGGCATGCACCAACTGTGTGGCACACAATCCTATGCACCAACCCTGGCAGTTCATTGCAGGTGATAAAATCACCACAACTGCTACTGCTCCTGGAGGGAACCACTAGCCTATCCAGCAAAGTAGAACTACCTGAGGGGCCAAGTAGCACAGGGTCAGCAAAGGAGGTGCTACCAGGTTGTGTCCCAGATGTGCTGGGCCTTGGTGCCTTAACCATAGCAGTGGGGGCAAGTGGATCCTGTGGAGTAGGTCTAACCTGCTGTGCTGTGGGAAAAACAAAAAATAAAAAATAAAAAAAAAACAGAAAGAAGATAAGGGTTGGGGTGAGAATAAAAAGACAGAACATTAGTAACTTCATATGTTACATACGATGCAGTGATACAATTATTTGACTCTATTCTGTTACATTAATTTTTAAGACTACCAACTCCTAACAAATAACTTTTATACTGTTAAGACTACCCAGCTCATAACAGATGCACGCAAGCAGTCATTGATGTGTGCATATATTACACATTTGTCTGTTCCAATTGCACTGATTACAGTTTACAGCAGGCCATTGGTGCCACTACTTTAGACGTTTGATGTCACATTGCAATATTGATGAAAACGTAACAGTATTGTATATTTGGGAAGTGTTTTTGAACCCACAAACTCTGACTACTCTCTAATACTGAACTGTTGTTTTGGCCCACAGACTAATACAGGCATACTTTCGTGTTGCAGCTGAGAAATTAATGCTCATTTTGATACAACTGTATAATAAACCAATAAAGATGTCTTTACTTTTAATGCTAAAATGACAGTACTGTTTGGATGCATACATACCACATGCTTCTTACATCTGTACCAATCTAGCGGCATGGGCCAGTTCGGTCTGTGATGGCTGCAAAAAAACAGAACAGAATACCATTATGAATACCAGTCCTGACTATAAACACCTGTGGGGTGCCCCCAGTCCCACATTCCTAAATCCAAAGTTTGAGGGTATCCCTCTTCCTTATTCAGAAGTCTGAAGTGCTGAATGTTGGTGTTTCAGCCAGTGGGGCGAGTGCAGGAGGATCACGAGGAACTGGCCTACCATGTTGTGTCATAGTAATAACATAAATAAAATTCAAACCAAAAATGAAATAAAACATAAAGCAAATTAAATAAAAATAATAAAAAATAATGAAACAATAAATCATTATAAAACAATTTTAAATAATATAATTACGAGCACAATGATAAATAAAAATGAAAAAAGTATTTAACAACAAAGCAATATAAAAATTATACATAATAAACAAAACATAAGAAGTAATACCAAATAAAATAATAAGAATATGATTATGTAAATATAATAATAATAATAATAATAATCATAAATATAATAAAAATAAGAAATCCATAAAAATGAAGGGAAGGGGTGGGGAGAGAGAAAAAAGTAGAACTTCAGTAACTTCACAGATAATATACAAAGCCTTCTACAACTAATTTATTCTGTTCCAACTGCTAAGAATTTTCTTTATTATTTGGAATACATGTACAGTGATTACACTTGACAACAGGCTGTTCAAGTCACCGGTCTAGAGGTCTGCACTTCAAATGCTATAATGATGATTACTTAGCAGCACTGCATTTTTTATTGATGATAAGTTAAAACATTATTGTAATCAGCTGAGTTTTAAATTTGGGGAGTGTTTTATTAGCACCCACAAGCAGTGCCTACCGTAATACTGTACTTTTCCTTTGGAATGCAACATAATACGAGCACTCTTTCTTTTACACTGTGTAGATTCATGTTCACTGTTATTTGAAAATGTGCAACTGTTTCTTTGTGTTATAAACCATATCTTGACATATCATAAAATAATGGGTGTACAATGACGCATAACTAGGAACATATTTCAGATATTGCTCTTACACTCATTGATAGTTGCATAGGATTTGTGTTAAGATATATTTTGACACTCATTATTTGTTGACTTCAGTATAAATTACTTGCCAGACAACCATGAATTCTACAATGACCAGAGCAAAACAATCCCCTGGATTCATGAAGCTCGACGCAAGGCCGGCAGTAGGCTTGTGCCGACAGTGCTGCGTGAAGATGGCACAGTAGGGCCAAATGCATATTAATGAAGGTGCTCCGCCACCACAGCCACGTGCATAGGAAAGGAGCGTGAGTGCATAGGGCATGTCGAAGTGCCGCGTGGAGGCGTAGAAATGCCAGCTGTCGACGTGCAACCTAAAATGCTTGCATATAACAACTTGCAAGATAGTAATCACATCTGTCAGTGTCCGTGGATACTGAAACATATGCAAAGCATGCAAGATAGTTCCTGCGAACACAAAATGAAGAAGCAAACACAAATGCACGGTAGGGAATAACGGGTCCCTATCCCGCAAACAAATGACATGGAAAACTGTGTGCCCGTAGTCCAACGCAGTGTAGATAGCTATACCAAGTGGAAGTAAAACGCATCATATGTTAGCGCGCCACCAATGGGTACGTCCAGCCCAATGGTTAGGGTCACCAGCTGACCCATAGTGTGAGGGAGGGTACACAGCTGGGCAGATGTGTCCATAACAAAATACATGATAAATGTACATATCTAGCGACTGTATGACCGAATCATATCCCACAAGGCATGTAATAGTCACATACAAAAGGTATGTCCGTATTTCACATATCAAATGAGACAGGAAATAGAATAAGCATGTAAACGAAACAGAAGGAGCATATAAACTGCTACAACAACAAGGCAACATGTAGGCTGAAAGGAACAGTATTATCCATACCGTTGACTGTGGGTAGGTGTTGTCCAGTACATTCGGATATGTGTTCGGAATATATCCCATCCTGGACATAGGAAAAGGTGGCATCCTACCAATGATTAGAACAGTCTGCCAAAATCCGCACATCAGCAGTACAAGCCAAACTTGGCAGGATGTGTCACAGTTGAACAGGTATTACCTGGGTATACCAACCATGTAATGGAAGTTAAGTATGGGCATGTACCTATGTGCGTGAGGTATAGCATGTGGAAAGCAAACATGGCAGGGTAGTCCACACAACCATACAGGTACCTGACATATGTAGGGTATGCAATGTGTTACTCTGGCCGTGTCATGGGCCAACAACCAAAGCAGTGATGTATGGAGTGTTAGGAATATGTGTGTGAGGGGGGGTGGGTAATGGTACAATCCTCCAAGGTGATACTGTGTCGTATGCAGAATAGGTGAACCGGAGGTGTATGAGGGAGCAGCGGGTGAAGCAAAAAGAAACACAAAAACATGTATAAACATCTGCAATTAAACCAGACAGGCCATACTGTAGAACACAATCTCACAAACATATGAATATTAAAATGTGTGATACAAATGTATAGACATGTCACCGGCACATACCCACAGATTGGTCCTGATGGAACTGGCCATATCAAATGCAACACACCTGGATGCATAATGGACTACCCAGCATCCCCTCCACAGCACACAACCTGCTCCCATACCTGAACGTCCACCAAATCCAGCCATACTTGGCTTACTGGTTTGGTGCAGCCACATCTACACATAGTGACCACTATGCATATGTAGTAGGTAGTGTCACCCTAGGCAGTTTCAGGATTGCAAACTATGTATCCCTTGCATGTAAAACTCCCAGCACATTTTCATAATGCCAGAAGAATGGTCGGTATTTGTCTTGTTTTGGTCTTGTTCAATTTTTGGGATATCCCTTATGGGATAAGTAACCTGTGTAAACATTAGAATGGAAGACACGAAGTCCAGTCCTGTAGATATCTGTACACAAGTTTGAATGTGCAGTAGTGGTGCACAAGACTGTCCAGCCCTAGATGGTCATGCATAACCTACTACCCAGGATTAAACACCTGCCTGTGATGCACGTGTCCCGACACGAATAAGCGAGAGAATATATTGCACACATTTGCATAGTGGCACATGGTATAACGGTGATGAAGGCACTGATGTAAACAGGATACCCCCTGATCCACTGTGTGAGGGACAATTAATGTGTGTGTAGGTGTGACCTGACCAGCAATGATACAATGCCAAATGTCCTGTGATCATAGGAAATAACTATGTACCATACTGCATGTAACAGTTGCCTAAAGCGGTCATGTCAGGATAGAATAAACGTAATTCGTACAAGAAACAGGCAAACAACAAAAGTGCCAAAGGTATAAGGTTCACAGCTAGGAAACAAATGAATGTTCTAAACCTGCACTGACCGTGCATATGACAATGTCAACGATACCAATGGTCAGAGCATTCACACAATAACTACCAGCCCCTTAACCACTCACAAAGCCAGTGACCTTTGGGGGAAAGGTGTTGAATGAGAATGACTACTTACAACAATGAAGAGTAATAGACGCATTTAACTGCAGAAAATTAGTAGTATTATGAATCTGTCAACACAATCCAAGTTAATAGTACTAATATGGTAGAATTGTCCGTGATTGTCCCTGAGTTGTCATAGACTTGTCCCTGTCACTGTAGAAATGAGTCCCCGAGTATCAGAGAGGTGCGTACACAGAAGTACACCAACCAACTGTCCCATCTGTTGACAGGACTATTGCACACCTGTAGTGAATTTATAACAGATGTCCAGAATAATATTCATTGTATCTATAAATGAATGAAATAGTCAAATGGGAAGGGAAACACGTGGAAACCACCCCCCAACCTGCATTATGTAGTGGAACCACTCGCTGCCCTAAATTATGTAGCGCCGACCCTATAATGTGGTCAGAGGTGCCGAAACACCTGCGTCTGTAAACACAGGTAGAATGTTAAACTCTGGACTAACTCTGTACATGTGCTATGTCTGATCTTTGAAGAGCACCAGGGCAGTTCTAGTCACCAGTCAGCCGAGCCTAAACCCAGACCAGCACATGAACACCCTGACAATCAAACATGCGTATGTGCGAGGACTATAAGCATAGGAGTTATGAATATCCTTGGAGTGAGTAGACTTGCAGCATGGGTCCAGAGCAGTAGGAAACAGGGAATGTCCTAACTGTAGTACTGCAGTTTTCCCAGCAGGAGAATGGATGCCTGCTGTGTAAGGGAAGAGGTGAGGCGTATGTCAGAGTAGCTATGAACCATGGGTATACATATAAATGAGCCAGAACACCAATAGTGTAGTGGTTACAGCATCCACCCAACATAAAGGCATTCCCGGTTCAAGTACAATTATAGCACATATTAATTGTGTAATGAATGCCTCTGTGCTTTAAAGCCAACATTTATACATGTAAAGTTGACCGCGTTCACATGGGTCCATTAACCAGATTCCATCAAAGTGGTACTGTCATAAGGATGGTGAGCCTGTGAATACACAAGGTGGTACAAAATGTGTGTGGGGCCCCAATGCTCATGAGAGGCATACTTCCCAACAGTAACAAATTACTTGTTTTTTACTGAGTTTTGGGATCAAATAATGGGGTGCCACAATTCCCGAGTGGCACCCTTTCATTTCTGACTTTTTCTGAGTTTTTTTTTAATTCATTTATTTTTTTCATCTTTTTGTTGATGTCATCACATGCGTGATGACGTTAACTCCATCAGCCTGTTGGAATTGAGCTCAAGGGCTCATGTGCGGCTGCATTTCCGGCTGGCTGCCTCCTTATGTTTGAATCATCTGCGAGCGGGAAGAGTACTGCCTGCATGTGTGTGTAGGATCATAAAACCTGATAACAAGGATTTTTTTTTTGGCAGTTAGTGTTTAGCATTCTGTACATCAGTTAGAGGCAACTCGGGCCCGACTCCCCGACCGCGAGTGCTCACTTATTGTGAGGTTAGCCAAGTGTAAAGCTGCTCACGCGGTCCCGGTGTGGCGTGAAGAAAATGTCTGAGGACTCCTGTTGGGTATCTGTGGCAGAGATTCGGTCGTGGTGGAAGTTCCCCGCTATCTCCCACTTTTGCTCCCTTTTCAGGACTGCCTTCCAGTTGCCGGACTTTGAGATCGAGATAAGTAGAAAAAAGGGAAATTAGGCGCTTCTATCTGTAGCGATTACTTTTCTCTTGAGGTTGGTGGCACCTAGCTGGTATCCTCTGTAAGTTGTAAGTTTTGTGGCAGGGTTTCTCTGATTTAGAATCGTTTTGCTGTAAGTACTTTTAGTTTTGCTATTCTGCAGTAGTTTTAATAAACATTATCTTGGTCTATTGTAGCGGGAGGGTGGTCTGTTTAGGTTTGTTAGTCTACTGCTTGTTATTTTAATACATATTGACATTCTTGGATGTTTTACGATAGTAGTTCTTTTTACTTTGTTTCAGTCGTACTGAGCTTTAAAGACGTTTTAAAGAAGTTTAGAAAAGTTGAATCATTTAGGCAATGCATAAGTGATGATGCAGCTGTTCAGGAACTTGGTGTCTTTTTGTTGTTGGAGGATCTGTGATGCGCACTGTGTTTATCTATCTGGGGCTGACTGGGCTGTCATGAGCACTTAGTTTATTTGCATTTTTGTAGGCTGAAGCAAGGCCCGAGTCTGTTTCTCAGACTCCATAAAGGTAACCCCCCCCCCATGAGGTTTGTGTGTGGGCTTTTTGTGCCTTTTGCTTTGTATGCAAGATTTGAGAGAGAAAATGGGAATTTTTATACATTGAATGAATTGTTCTAGTCATTGCATAATGTAATGTTTTATTTTTATGATTAAGACTAAGATACCGTGAACTTGGCCCTAATCATAAAAATTATCTGCTCTGCCCTTTTGATTTTAGCAGTTTGAGAACAGTTTTATACATGCTAAAATTTAAGCTTTTTAATGCTTATGCAGTTAGTGCAACAAGGTCGTCACCATAAACAATGCACATGCTTCATATTGTTTACAGGCAGCATAGATTTTACTTTTATTAACATAAGTGGCAATGATCTTTCAGTTCTTGTAAGCACTTCACCATTATAGGCAATCCTGTCACCACAGCTGGGATACTTATGCAAAACTGGCCTAAACTAACAGTTGATACTGTTTATTTTATGCAATCTGAAGGCTGTTCCACCCTATTTTATCTGTGTAAGATTTCCAAGACTGTAGAACTTCTCAGCTTAAATGGACCAGTAAAGTTTTATTTTAATCCATGTTCTACTAAGATGTAAAGTTGTAAAATTGCTTTATATCTGTCTCATGCATTCTTGAATTGCACCACACTTTTTGATTCACATTTCACACCTTGAGTCCTTTTGTGAAAAGAAAAGTTGGCATATTTTCTGAACTTTAGCTGTGTGTTCAATGTGTCCCCGGGATTCATGAACCTTGCGCCAGGCGCCAGCATAGCGTCGGCGTTATAACGTCAAATATGGCTGCTGAGCGATTCAGGTATGAATGAATTCCACGTGCACTACCGGCGTGCGCCGGACCGTCTCCGCCCCTGGCGTAGGTATGCAAAACACACTGTGTGCAGTATTGCACCATGCAAATGAGGGCAAATAGCGATCCACGAAGTGGCGCAGGCGTAGCGTAAGGGCACGGCAATGTAAACCAAAAAACGGTTTACATTTACCCAAACATACCGGAGGAGTAACGGAAGGCTGTCAAAGTCAGGTATCATATAGGTGCAATATGCCAATGTGGAAAGGCACCGAGAATGTCCAAAGAAAATATGCACAAAATGTAAAAAATGACATAAATGGCACGAAAGTAGAAAGAACAGCAGACTCCCGGGATATGTGCACAGAAGTAACAAAGCAATGAAATAGTATGACAATGTCCTAAAAGAGCAGTATAACGCGCACATCAGCTGCACAGCCACCACACACCATAGTATGTATGTAAAGCTTCAACCCCAGCGCAATGGTTGTCAAGGAGTGGTGGCGGTGTTCGCCCGTAACCATGTATTAGTAGTCAATTCCATGCAAATGAGGCAGATAATAGTGAATCGCAAAACGCACCGGCGTAAGGATGGTGCAAAGGGCGTAGTGCTACTACACCGAGGAGTGGCCTACGAGATACATGTCAACCACAGAGGGTGTGCCACTGTAGGAGGAAGGATATTGGAGGTCAGCAAATCTGGGCTGTACAATGCACATCACAGCATCAGGACTGGCGTGTTAGGAAATAGATGCGCTGAGAGTACAGAATGCGCGTACAGATGCATGTGCACGAGGATGACTACGTTCCCTAAACCAGTCATGTGACGGCCTCACCGTCAACAACCACGGATATAGGAAGGTAATGCGGAGAATACGAGGAAATGCGGAAGCAGTGTAAATGGAGCCGTAATGAGGAATCAACACCAATCAATGCAGGAAGGGCAAACGCCGGCAGCTGATAACTCTGCATGCAGACTCCTGCATAACGGGAAGGGGAGGCATATGAGTGCAAAGATAGTAGGGGATGTAGTAGAAATGCAAAGAGCAAAGAACCGAAATAGCACAGCCAAGTACAGAGGTAGCATAACTGCGGCTGCAGATAAAATGCATCATATGCCATGTGCCTGCAGGATGCAGTAATGTAAGATGCAAGGCCAAGGCAATGCAGGCAACTGTAATGTAACACTACAGGCAGTACCGTTGCAGTTGCAACCGTAAAACCACGGAAATAATCCATGGATACGGCTGCACAGACACACCCAATGACATCACCGGGTATACAGCACAACAGTATTAAATGTGAATGCACACAACACACAGCGCGATTTCCCAAATGCCGCACCGTAGGGTGTAAACAGACGGGGAACTTTTAATATGTATATGCTGGGTGCCGCCGTGGCCATGATGCATAGGTATGTGGCAGAGACAGACGGAGTTGCGGAGGGTGGTGCCAACAACTACCGTCGGCCTCACAGGAGAAGGAGAGTGTTCAGACCAAGGGTGACCTACCAGGGGCTGTGAGACCTGGAGATAGTAGAGCGCTACAGGGTGGACAGGGACACGTTACAGCAAATAGTGGAGCTGTGCCAGCCGCCTGAGAACAAGAGACAACAGAGGGGAGCCCATCCCAGTGGACACAAAGGTATGTGTGAGCTTGCGAATACTGGCTACAGGTACCTTTCAAAGGCCCACCGGGGACATAATGGGCATCTCACAGGCATCAGCATCCAGGGTACTACACCAGTTCCTGGATGCCATGTTACCACATGCCCATGAGCACATAAATTTCCCCACATCTCAGGAGGAGTTGGCTAGCAATATGCGCCGCTTCCACCGTGTGGCACAATAGCCGGAGGTCCTGGGTGCGATAGACTGTACGCACATAGAAATTAAGTCACCACCCGGGGAGCAGGGTAGATGCTACATAAACCGCAAGGGATACCCCTCCATCAATTGCCAGGTCGTGTGCAATGCGCAGGGCATTATTATGGATGTGTGTGCTGGCAGCCCTGGAAGCTACCACGACTCCCATATCTGGCATGCCTCACAGCTGTATCAGGTATTCGCCAGGGGGGACATCACACAAGGTCACCTTGTGGGGGATGCTGGCTACGCACTGGAGCCGTGGTTGATGACACCCATCAGAAATGCATACACACACATGCAAGAACGCCATAATGAGGCACACGCACAAATGAGAATAATCATAGAGCGTGTGTTCGGGATGTTGAAATCACGGTTCCGGTGCTTGGATACATCCGGTGGAGCCTTGCAGTACTCTCCAGGCACAAGTGCCCACATATTCATAGTATGTTGTATGCTACACAATATGATTCTGCGGAAACAGCTGCTGCAGGGACATAATGCTGGAGGGCCACCAAGCCCGCCACAACTGCCAGGGCAAGCACAGGCACAGGGCGTTCAGCGCCATGGACACACTGAGCCAGCCCCAGTAGGTAGACAGAGGCGCCAATATGCCTACGCCCTGGCAAAGAGGGAACGCATAGCACATACTTTGACAGTGTAGGCCCCATGGACTGACACCTCCTGACCTGCACACACAGTAAAATGGACGCCACACAAACATGTCCGCCCGTAATGTGTACCGTATGTGCGGACGTATGTGTGACTCCAACAAAGGCACCGCCCAAACACTGCACACCCAATAGCCAGCAGAGCATTGAACGCCAACACCTCAACGCACGCCGGTTCTACAGCACACGGCGTAGCCGTATGCTGCCACTATCGCCGCAAGTCGACCACATATGTACTCATGTGCATACACAGATACAGAAATACATATCAGTACACATGTAGAAATATATGTACGCATACACAGATATAAAGTACAACAGGGTAATATGGAACCCAGGGATGCAAGTTCACAGATAAGTAAGGCCTTGAAATCACCACATAGTAAACATAGTGACCGACAACCCGATCATCCTGGAGGGTGGGCAGAGCAGGTAACGCTAGCCATGGAAATGTTAACCTGCATCAATACATATCCGCGTGTCGGGATGGTCACCAGTCCACGGTACAGTAACGGGATATGTGTAGGGTTACCACCTGTCCCACGTTGTGAGGGACAGTCCCCCTTTGTGCAGTTGTGTCCTGCAAAAACATTGACAAAATGGCAAATCTCTTGAGATTGTAGGACAAAACTATTTCCTATATTTTCTTTATTAGTTGCATAAAACAGTTATTTTGTAGAAGAAACATCTAAATATTATAATAAACAGAATAAGCAACTGTAATGCTACAAGTTTGTATTCTGGCAAAAAAGTGAATTGCTGTCCTTTGTACTGGCCGTGGGTATGTGTTGGCATGCAAAATCTGACGTTTCTACAAAAAATGTCCCACTTTGGGCATTTGAAAAGGTGGCAACCCTATATATGTGCGTGTCATATCCATAGGATATGAGTGCGGAGATACACGCCGCCACCGGCGATGCGGCCAACGTAGGTATTGTGTTCAACCGTCCGTGCGAAGCGGAAAGCATACCAGTGAAGTGTACGACATTATGAGGAACGTGCCTCATTTGGGGTGTAAAACAGTTCATGTTCCTCGCAGTTCCTCCAAGTTCCACATTGAAAATGTCTGTCAAACATCCATTGTTAGGAATGTATATAAATGACATCCTGGTAAATAGAATGTACTCATAGTAATTCATTAAAGGTTCTTCACCGTAAGTAAATCAGCATATTATAATCAACCTATGACCTACTTAGCTGAAGTTGTCACTATGCCATTACTATGTGTTCCACATTATGCCCATTTGTTTCACATTACTACTGTGTGTGTTCCTCACTCTGGAAATAGAAGGTTGACAGCCATGGCGGCAATATGTGTATGTGTGAGGTGAGGTTGTCGTGTGTTCCGCTGTGTGTGTGTAATGTGTGTGCCAGTGTAAAATGTGTATGTAGATGACATGTCACAGGCAGAGTGTAATAACAGGCGTAGGCATACAGTACAGGAACCATAGGCGTATGTACAGCAGTACACACAAAGTAGTACTGACATCTCCTCAGTGGCTATGCACGTGGCAACGTAAAACGATGCAAAGCGGAAATGTCCCAAAGTGTACCACAGGGCCATAGCCAACAGGAGATGCAAAGGACGCATGTACAAACCATGACCGTATGTATGGCGGCCATAAGGTAGACTCCACACGGTCCGTCGGCAACGTTACACAGCATCAGGCATGTACGGCGAAAATACGAATGTGCTATCCCGGCACCGATCGTGAACACTTACGGTCCCGTAAATACCGCAGTGTGTTCCACGACCGTGAAGTAAGCAAGCGGCACACGAATAGGAGGCTACCGGTAGCATACAGGCCGCCCCAAGTATAGCACCACATTCACCGTAACTATCAGCGACAAAATGCCAATGGATAGTAGGCACGGACGAACATCCGCAGATATATAACCGATGTGAAGGAGGAATACCTGCAGGAAGCACACATGCAGGCGATACCGACAGCACGACATCAACAAAACAAACATTCCCGGAACAACAGACAGGTAACCTGCAGCTTCCCAAGCAGGGATGGAGCACACACACAAGCATATCTGGTATGTATAAATGCAAGACTCACACCCGCACCGTCACCCACATCCGCAGATATACCCCATTGCACATATCAAAGGGATAACAGCTAAAACCGTAGCAAACACATACAGGCAGTCAATGACAGCGGCATACCCACAACAAGCTCGTGGAAACACTAGCAGCGGCTGATGCATCCTTGCATCCGCTGTGTACAGGAAAATAACAGCCATGTTACACATCTGAATGCACAACGCCATCGACAGACGCCGCCAGGACACGGAGACCCACATGTCGAACACAATACCATACCCAACACACACAATCCACGGCTAACACCACAGCGAAATGTACCCGACACCACACATAGCGGATGCAGTCACACAAACATGATACAATGCATACCACCCTCACGAAGGTATTGCAAATAACCAACGGCCACACGAGGAAAGAACCATGGCCTAGTGCCAGCGCGTAACGAACGAAGGAGGGGATCACCGGTGATATCGCATAAGTACACACCGAGGAACAGCTATTGGCCTGATTAACCCACATGCCTCAGGTGACGACGAATATAAGGAAGACTCCCTGGATATTCAAACCGTATGTTCATACCGAACAAACAGGAATACAGAAGGAGAAACAAGGAAATAGAGACGAACGCAGAACCAAAGGTCGGAAAGGTATGTCGAACCCACGACATGTACTGGTGTAACGACGATACGTGTAATGACTAATCTGTACAGTATGTGAAGGGGGGGGT
>NC_056726.1:1592005296-1592035144 GCF_019279795.1 Protopterus annectens
GGGTAAAGTTAACACTGAACCTATTTGCCAGGATGTTGGCAATATCAGTTGGGTCTGTACATTTAGTACCATTGTGCTGTAACTCAGAGCAGAACCTGAATGTTGCCATTGAGATTCTTGACATAGCTATAGAATGCTTTGTGGTTTTCTTTAGAATCAGTGGCAATTTTGTTTTCATAACTAGCTTTGGAGGATTTTATCAGGGATCACAGCTTCTTACTGAGACTGACCAGGGAGCTCCTCTACTCATGGGATTTTACTCTCTTTTGCAACAGTTTCTTCCTTCTGTTGTACAGTTTGTTTATGGCAGGGGACCACCAGATTGACTTTTTTTTTTTGGAGGATAGCGTCCTGGTTCTGTTTGGGATAGCATGATCCATGCATTCGTGTAAGTGCTTATAAAGTGCAATTGGGTAAGATTCAGTAGTCATAACTGTATTGTCCGTCCACATGGGTGTCATGAAGTTCACCACTTCTGTCTTAAGAAGCATGAAGTTGGCTTTGGAGAAATTTTTTATCATGGTTTCCTTAATAGGGGGGTGGGGGCAGGATGTGGATATCTAGGGTAATTATCTTATGGTCAGATCAGACTAATGAGGCATTGACTTCAGGTGTGGAACACCGGTCACTCATGTTGGTAATGACTAGATCTAGGATATTGTTGCCCCTGGTGGAGGAGTGGATAAGTTGATCCAGGGCATTGGAGTTTATGAATTCCAGAAAGCGCTGGGTGAAGGAGTTGGTACATGAGTAGTTTTCCCAGTTAATGGTGGGGTAGTTGAAATCGCCCATTATTAGGGTGTTTAGTTGAACCCTAATATTTTCCAGTACATCAAGAAAAGAGGAGTGGGAATCCTGGGGCATGGTGGGGGATCTGCAGCAAGCTACAATTTCGATTGCAGTTTTGCCCAGAGTTAGTTGCACTTGGATAACCTCGGCTGCATTATGCTGAGCAACTAGCCTGGAGGTGTGCATACCCTTAATGAATACGGACACACCTCCGCCTTTGGTGTTCCGGTCCAGGTTACATGGCTGAAAAGTGTGGTATGAGTTATAGCCTGGTAGTGCAGGGGTGCTCTCTGGAGCATTGAACCAGGTCTCAGTCACTGCACAGATATCGATGTTCTCCATTTTAAGGAGTGCCTCGAGTGAGTGCATTTTGAGATTTAGACTTCTAGCATTGAGTAGCATCACCCTCAGTTTTTGCTTGCCTGTTCCTGTTACGGTGGTGAATTTGTCATTTGAACCTTGCCTAAAAAAGGCTCTATAGGGGCAGCAAGAACCTTAGCCATTATCCAGAATCCCAAGGGTGACAGGTGCAGGCCATCTCTGGCAAAGCATCGTGGTCTGTCAACCATGTCATCCCAGGCAGACAGATACTAGATCTCTTTAGAATGACACCAGAAGCTTAGCCAGTTGTTGAAGTCAATCATTTTGTCTTTGTACTACGGCATCATTTTGGCTGATGGCAGAATGCTACTCAGGGCTAGGCAATTTGTCAGAAAACCGGACAGTCTGGTCAAAAACCAGACAGCTGGCAACCCTATATACATATATATATATATATATATATATATAGAGAGAGAGAGAGAGAGAGAGAGAAGTAGCTAAAACAGCAGTAAAAACAATTCAAATGCAGTGCAAGCTAGCACACTTGAGTATGTAGCAATGTTATACCAAACAGTTTAAAAAATGCAATTAAATTAAAAATGACTAAAAACAAGTGCAGAAGGAGTCTATCAGGTAGAATTAGGTAAAGAGATGGGCCTGTGGGAAGTGTCCTAGATCAAATCACAGTGGTGGCGGACAACTTCAAAAGCCTCCAAATTTAAAATAACAAGACAAGAAAAGGGTGGGTGGGTAAGGGAAAACCAAAATCGTCAGCAGAGATCTGAAAAGGTATACAGTGAAGCAAATCAACTTTAAAGTTCCAGAAATGCAATGCAGTCTGATAGGAGTTTGATACATCTGTACTGTATGCTTATTCTCCAGTCATCTGGGATACACTTTTCTCTCCATACTGCTGTATCATCAGGAGCCATTTCTCCCCTATCTCACCCAACATTTTTATCATACCTGCTGTGACCTCATTAAAGTCCAGTGCTTTCTCTGGCTGCATTTTCTTTTTTTTCTCAAAACATTTCTATTTTGTTTTGTTAATAAACATGAAGAAATATACATTTCAAGCATAAGTAAAATTTATATCACAACTATTTACACTATATACAATCATCCATGATAAACATTTGTCTTATCCATGAAAACTTGTCAATATTTAACTAATAAATTTTCCAGTTATTGCCATGCTATTTTTTATGTGTTACTTTAGATATTCTGTAACAAATGCTTTGCATTTCCTTTTTACATACAGATTTTGCTAAAGTAATAAACTCAAAAAACAACAGATCTTGTTTATTTTTCCAGTTCAATGTGATAATCTTTCTGGCTATCGCTAAAATTGTCCAAAGTATCGGTATCTGATATTTGGGTATCACATTAGGTATAGGTACATTAAACTGAATCAGTGAATTAGTGATTTGACAATTAGACCGCAGAGCTTTTGTAAAATGTCTAAAATCTCCCCAGTATTGAATAACAGTTTTACATTCAATGAACATATGAACCCAGTTGGCTTCCAGATATTCACCACACTTCCAATATTTACTTTCTTTATTCTTAGTTATGAGATAAATTCTGTGTGGAGTGTAGAAACTTCTATGAATACATTTTCATAATAATAATCTATGAACCTATGAATATAATCTCCAGTATATAATGAAGATGAGGTGCCATATATTGATTTTGATAACTGTTTCTTAGTTTCATTAAACAAAGTTTCACAATTAATCCTCATAGAGTAATTCCAAAATTCTGGGTCAAAATTAAGCATATCTTCTCTTAAGAACTTATATATGGGTGATTTTCTTAATTTATATTCACTGGTCATTGATTCACACCATATAAATAATTGTATCAACCTTGGTATTGTTTCACCCTCTAAATTAATTGATATTCTCACTTTATTTTCAATAAATTGTCGCAATGAATGAACAACTAACCAATTATCCTGGCAAATATCCAATCTGGATCTGGCTACATTTTCTTTAGTGGTCTTCTTACTTCTTCTACAGTGGGGTCCTCTTTAGATTTCATTGTAGGCTGTGTCTGGGGCAGTACAGCCTTTGTGGCACTTTCTTCTTGGAGAAGCTGCTGGAAGTACTCCTTCCATCTACCCTTGATTTTCTGTGGACTGATGAGCAGTTTGTTGCTGGCATACTTTATGAAGGGTGTCTGACTGTTTTCTTTGTCTTTCTGACTTTGCATTGCAACACAATCGAGTTTTTTTGTGGCACTTCCGGAAGTTGGAAGATTACCTCAGATGCCTTGTTATATGCTATTGCAACTCTTCTCTTAGCATCTTTGTTAGTCAACTAGAATTCCTTCTTAGCCTGATCCATCTTTTATCATCATCATCATCATCAGCCCTCTTTTTCCCATTTTTTATACATGGGGTCGGGATATTGTGTTAACTGTCGTCAACTCTCTTCAGTTAGTTCCACACTCCTACCTTCTTCAACACGCATGCCTGACTGCCGCAGATCTTCTTTCACGCAATCCATCTACCTCTTTGCTGGATGTCCTCGCTTCCTCTTACCTTCTTCCTGTCTGTCTCAAATCTTCCTCACCAGATTGTCTTCTGCTTTTCTGCACATGTCCAAACCACCGTAATCTGTGCTCTTTGATCCTTTCTGCAATTGGAGCTACTTTGGCTTCTGCTCTTATGTCTTCATTTCTTCATTTGTCCCACAGTGTGCATCCTACCACCCTTCTCAGGCACTTCATTTCCATCACCTCTAGCTTCTTCAACTGTTCTGCCGTTACTGCCCAGGTTTCTGTACCATACAGTAGTACTGGTTGCACCACTGTCTTGTACATCTTACTTTTCAGCTTATTTGGCATTCTTTTGTCATAGACTACACCTGACACTCTATGCCAGGTAACTGTAGCCCCTTTGATTCTAGCTTTGAAATCTTCATTCAGATTTCCCTTCTCCTTAACTTCCCTCCCAGATACTTGAGGCTGTTTACCTGTTCCACTATCTTCCCTTCTATCGCTATTCCCAGCTTCTTCTGATTTCCCCAGTTTGCTGCCATTACCACCATCTTATCTATGCATTATTTCATCCCATGTGCCTTCAGTTTTGCATTCTATTCTCCTATCCTTTGCTGAAGTTCCTGGTCAGAGTCTGCCTGTAATGCCACATCATCTGCATACAGCAACTTTGTTGATCTGTCCCCTCTGACCTGTTTGGTAATGTAGTCCTTCACCAACAGCAGTGGGCTCAGAGCTAAACTCTGGTGTACACCCAGTCCCACTAAAAACCCCTCTGTGAGGCTGAACACTGTGCGTACTTGAGTCATTGAGTCCTTGTACATAGCTTGCGCTAATTCTACCATTGTTTCTGGGACTTCAAACCACCGCAGTACTGCCAAGATTAGCTTTCTTGGGACCTTATCATATGCTTCCTCCAAGTCTAGTAATGCCCAGTTGGACTCTCTCCTCATTTCTAGCTTCTCAAGTATCTGTCTCACTGCAAACATTGGGTCAATTGTGCTGCATCCTGATCTGAATCCAAATTGCTCATCTCCCATCTTACATTCTACTACTTTGCATATCCATTTATCAGTTACCCTCACCACAGCTTTCATGCAGTGTGATAGGAGTTTGATGTCTCTGTACTGCCCACAGTTGTGGATGTCCCCTTTGTTCTTGTACACTGGCATGATTATGCTTATTCTCCAGTCATCTGCGATACACCTTTCTCTCCCCACTTCTACCAGTACCCTTAGGATCTATTTCTTCCCTATCTCACCCAGTATCTTTATCATATCTGCTTTGACCTCATCTGACCCTGCTGCTTTCCCTGACTTCATTTTCCTTAGTGCTGTTCTTATATCTTCTAGGGTGGACTCCTCTTCTTCTCTCATAGTAGGCTATTTCTGGGGCAGTACAGCTTCTGTCGGGTTTTCTTCATATAGAAGCTGCTGGAAATACTCCTTCCATCTGTCTTTGATGTCCTGTGGACTGGTGAGCAGGTTGTTGCTGGCATCCCTTATGAAGGGTGCCTATCTTCTTTATGTTTCTGTCTTTGCCTTGCAACCTGATATAGTTGCAAGGCAAAGCCAGAAAGATAAAGATGATAGACCATCTTTTCTATCTGACAATAGACCATCTTTTCTATCTCACACTTTTTCCTACACTCCTTTTTTTCTTTCGATGACTTCCTGGACTCCTGCATGCCACTCAGGAGCACAGATGGCTGAACCAGCACCATGTGCTGGTATCACGAATCAGAATCCTACCCTCTCACCTCTTCAATTTACAGTTAGATCCACACACTCCCAGCTTAGATGCACACACTCCCAGCTATTCCACTTAAAAGTAACAAAACAATAAAAAGAAAAAGAAAGAAAGATAAAAAGCACATTACTGTAATAAGCTGATCACTATTACATTTTGATACATGTCCCTTCCATCTCTTCCATTGAAGATCAGAAATAAATAAATAAATATATAAAACACTCTACAGTAATAATAAAAAATGTTTACTGCAATAAACAAGTCACTGCACTGTAGCAATCGATTTAATGCAGTTAGAACCATGCACCCCCCCAGATCTTACACTGAAGAGCAAGAACAATAATAAAAAAAAAAAAAAAAAAAAATCTGTTCCTTCTACTGACATGCACGGTAAACCCCCCTGCCCCAAGCCATTCTGGTCCTGTTTATCTGCCCTGCCTGATCCTCCTTCCACACTCTTTATTACTATATATATATATATATATATATATATATATATATATATATATAGATATATAGATATATATATATAGATATATATATATATATATATATTTTTTTTTTTTTCTTTTAAATTGTAGTAAACAGCTTCCAACAAATGTTGCAAACAGTTGTTACAGTTCATACCCTGCCTACACAGAGTGCTACAGTGCTCAGGTTTAGTTAAAAAAGAGAGATCGTAATTCACCAGATATGAGATGGGGTAGTCAGCCTTTGAGGTTTTTGAGTCCTGAGTCTTTTTTACAGACTGCTTCTATCCATAAGGGACATGGTCAGTATCCTGGAAGTGAATTTACAGTTCCCCATCCATTTATCCAAATTCTTTCTGAAGAGAGTGAGGGATGGGCTTTGTTTTACGAAGATGGAAAGTTTATTCCATAGATGAGGAAGTCTTCGGGACATGACTCTGTCTCTACAGCAAGTTCTGTTAGAGTCACAAATAAGATTCAGGTCCATGGAATGCGTAACCTTTATATAATTTTTCTTGTGAACATGTAACATTCTCATTAGGGCTGGATGAGAGAATGCCTTGTAGGTCAGGCATAAGTTCCCTCTCAATAAATGATATAAGATGGAGTAAAAGGACAGGGCCTTTAGTCGGTCTGCATAAGACATGCATCTTACTCCTTGCATTTTTTATTGAAAAACCTCTGGGACCATTCCAGTTGGTGTTAATGTCTGGTTAGGTACATGCAGAAGGGAGCATTCTTACTGAAAGTGGATTCACCTATCTGGACAACATGTGTCCTGTCAGTGAGCCAGTTTGCTGTCCATCTGACAATGTAGGGGTGTATGCCTAACTCAGTAAGCTAATCAATGATGCCTGAGTGGGGGGGTTGTGTAGAAAGCTTTAGCCCATCTAGATAAGTGGTGTGTACTGTTTTACCCTCATCAATGACCCAGGTGACTTTCTCAAAGAAGTCCACCAGCTTGAGCAGGTAAGACCTCCCTTTGACAAATCCAAATTGGCTCTGGTCCAGCTTCTGGAAAGTTGATATGTTATTAAGCAGGTCTTTGATAATTCTTTCCATGGCCTTGCAGATGAGACTAGTCAAGCTTATGGCTCTATAGTTCCCTGGATCAGTTGATAGCACCCCTTGTGCAGAGGGACAACTGTTAAAGTCCTCCATTCCTCTGAGACAACACCTGTCCTGAGGCTGTGGTTAAAGTGGATTTCTAGTGACCCTGATAGATTCTGTTTTAAGCTATTTAAGAAGCATCCTGAAATGGTGTTTTGGCTCATGCAGGCTGTGTTTTTAGCTTCAGCAAGCACATTAAAGACCTTTTCCATTGTAAGGACCAGTAGGGGGATGGTTGTGGGTATTTCTTTGGGTGAGATAGGAGGTGACGGTGGGAGAAGTTTGAACTGAACTTGTCGGCTAGAAGGCCTGCCTGAGACACATACTCAGACAGCTCCATCATGTCTCTCTTCATATAGTCCAGTGAGATATATCTTAGGTCATTTATACCTACATGCCAATGACTGTGTCATACTGGTACTTGTGGTTTAAAGACCTAAGTACATGAATTATCTGCTGGATCCTAGCTCCAGGCACACAGCTCACTTTTTCTTCTCCTTCTTTAGCCTGGTAAGGGGGACATCAGTATGTCTTACAATGGAATCATCAATAACTAGAATGTTTGGCTGTGTGGTGTGATGCCACATGGGCTTGGAAGCAGGGATATTATGATTTTCAAAGTTATGTGTTGTGTGAGTTGCTGTCTTTTTTGAGTGTGTGCGAGGCCACTGAGAGATGCTTTTAGGAGGTCTTGGAAGTTTTGGTTGATGAAAAGTGAATGCCTTCACATATTCTGGTCTAGGTGCTTGTTCCTTAGTTTTGGTAGTGAGTGTTTTAGGTGTAATGTTGACAACCTAGTTTGCATTTTTCATGTGTGTATGTGAAATTCTGGATCCAATGTCATTGTGTATCTACATCTCTCACACACTGTGTTTCTGTTATAAAATTAAATGGTCATCAGTGAACTTGAGGCAGTTACTACACTGCCTTGGGATGCCAATATCCTCCAGGCCAAAAACAGAGAGGACAGGGAAGTGCCTACTTATTATACCAGATCCTTAGTAGATGGGAAAAGAATAGGGTAGAGCCACTTAAAGATCTAAGTTAGAGTGTTTAGTAGTATAGTATTTGATAACCTGTAGTGGTGCTGCCCTCTGTACAAACTGGCAGCTCTTCAAGCAACTAAGAACAGTGGGAGTCTATGTAATGCTTCTCCTATACAAGATTTTAAACTGGAGAGATTTGCTTATATACAAGGGACTGGTAATCACGTTTGCACAATGCACAAATGTGAGGTTTTTATAGCAGCAGGAGGAAAGACTATTATACTGTTAAGCCCTTAGGCCAATCAGATAAGCACACAATAAGCCTTTCACAAGTAGTTCCAAGTCAGATGGCTTGAACCATCCCTTTGATCCCACCAGAGTGCCGAACAAGTGCAAAACAAACTGTTTTTGAGCTCAAGTGCAGTAACAAATGCCTTACAACAAAAGGCAGTACTCCTACAGTATCAAGGATCCTTGGAAGTAAGTTCACAAACCCCAAGAAATATTTCCAAATACAGAAATACCAGCAGGATGAAAGACTTTTACAACAATTAAACCCTTGGGCTAATCAAATAAGTACAGAATAAGCCTTCCACCAGCCAGGAGCGGCCTTAGGTCAACTGGTACCCTAGGCAAAAGGGTTCCATAACGCCCCATCACACCACTCGGTGCCCCCATCCTGGTGTTCTTCCAGCAAATAAATACTAGAAAAGCACCCCTGCTAGACCGGCACCCTAGGCAGCCACCTAGTTGGCCTATGCCTAAGGCCGGCTATGCCACCAGCAGTACCCAACTTGGATGGGTTGAATCATCCCTCTGTTCCAACCAAAGTGTAGAATAAAAAAACCTGTTAATGTAAAACAAACTGATTTTGAGCTCAAGGGCAGAAACAAATGTTTTACAACAAAAGGCAGAACTCCTGCAGTATCACAGATCCTTAGAAGTAAGTTCAAAACCCCTGAGAAAAGTTCCCAAATACCGAATATGTGCACAAATGTAAAACACTGAAAAACTTTGCAAAAGTTGGAAATATTTTGGCAAACTTAGAACAGATTTTGCTGTATCAGAGGAGGTTAGAAAGTATCAGAATACTGTTAAAACACTTTAAGAGCAGTACATTAACAAACAGATGGTGTTTGTTTAACAAGTGCAGGCTGTAAAAATGTGATAAATTCAACCAAATCAATAAATATAGCAAAAAACTATTAAACAGCACTAAGATAGTTAGAACAAGTGAAAACATGCTTATATTAGTGTTGTAGGTCCAGGGATAGTTTTAGATAGACCCCATGGTCTTATAGGTATCCAAGCTAGGCAGAGAGAAGCTCTGAATAAATTAGTTTTTTTTTTTACAGTATTGCATTAAAAAGAGATCCAGACTGGCTGATCATTTCCCAACAACACTTTGCACCCAGGACAGTTGTCACTATTGACCTGTCCTGTGTACACTACTGATTGCACCACTAGCTTTCCTTATGCGCCTTGCTTCCATACAAGCCATATATGTTCTATAGTCCTTAAGTATGCTGTTTCAAAGTGTTGCCATTAGTCAACACCACCTATTTGCTCTTCAGTACTAGATCCCTGAGTAATTCCTTGAACTCATGTGTTTTATCCATTCAACTTTCAGGTCTTAAGCCTAGTCTCTGTTAATGTTCTTAAGCCTTCTCTGACCACTGCTTGCAGCTTGCAATCTCTGATCTACCCCAGTGCACTTTCTTTATTAGGAGGAAGTCTATCTGAGTTGCATGTTGGCCACCCTTGTATGTGATCTTGTGACTGTGTCTTGCCCTGAATCTTGTGTTGGCCACCATCAAGCCATTTTCCAGACAGAAGTCTAAAATGGCCTTTTTTCTTTATTCCTGTTGCCCCACTCATGTGGACTTAGGCAGTCTTCATACCCTGTTCTGTGTGTCCCAATATGAGCATTCAGGTCACCCATTATCAGCTCCAATTCATGTTGCCCTATTTTATCTACTAGGTCCTGCACCTGCTGTTTGACCACACTCTTTTCCTCGTTATCACAAATTGGGCGTGGAGCATATAGGCTAAGATTATGAACAGTTGTCTGTCTTTACACTGCACTCTGATTGACATAACTCTATCGATTAGAGTCATTGGGATCGGGTACTGATTGTCACTAACTTTGGTTACATTCCTCACTGTCTTCAGAAGCTTCTTCCTCACCACAATTCCCACACCATTTCTAGTGTGTCCTCTCCCTGAGTAGTAGAGTCTGGATTCCAAGTCAAGTGTCTTTGTTGCACTGCCCTTCCATCTTCTTCCCTGGATAGAGAAGATGTTCAGCCTCCTTATTAATATCATGTCATCCACTTTCAAAATGCATGCTTTCATTCAATCTACATTAAGTTCAACAATCTTTATTTTATGTTTGGCAGGTTGATTGGTTTTACATCCATCTTTCACTCAATAGCACTATCCCAGGTAATCCAAGCTGGGCAACCGGACAGTGGACAGCGAGTAGCTTACTGAGCCAGGACAGCTGGGCTTCATGTTGGACACACATTGGCCAATATGGGTACATACACCCATCACACTGTTAGCATAGATGCCTGGTGTAGATCAGAGTTGGGACAGTTCTCAATCCACTCATCACTGGCAAATATCCATGCCCATTTTTGGCAACATTAATCAAACTGACTGAATTATTTAGAAACAATTGTTACACCAACAGGTGACTGACTTTCACATGGTGCACAGTCTAGGATCCATGTTTTCCTATCTAGATGATACTGTGGATTATAGTTAATGCCCAAAGTGGTTGGTCTATTCAACTCTTCCCCCATAGGGCATCATCTAGAGTCTGTGCTGCTGCCCATAACGCCATTCTTGGGTGAGTTTGAGGTGGAAACACACAGCATGTGTCTAGGAGATAGAAGGGACTCCAGATAAATATAGGAAAAGCATGTAAACTCCATGCAGGCATTGTCCAGTGCACAGGATCAAACCTTGTACATTAGGCATGGGAGACAAAGACCTTAACCATCAATTACATCCACTTCTTTAAACACGTACACTAGAGATGATTGCTTGCAATCAAATGAATGAATGAATGGACAGATACATAAATGATGACCTAGAAATGAATTATGTCTTGTCATTGTCAGATCTGTACAGTGCAACCCTCTGCAATCCCCTCCTCCTAATCTCCCCACCTCATAGCTGAAGAATCTGGTGCAAAGAACCAAAATCAAGCATATATTTTAAATATTGCTCTTATATATTTATAAAGCTAATATCTAATATCATCTTCCAGTCCTCCAAATCTACCCCAAACACCCCACATTTCACTATTCAAGCCAAGGATAATACCTCAACTTCACCAACAGTCCACACAAAACTACTTGGTATACAGATAAACAATAATCTCAAATTTAACACTCACATATCACTAACAATAACAAAAGTTCACAAAAACCTGAGCACCTTATATAGAAGCTGCCAATACCTCACCAAATCAGCAAGAACCTCTATCACCAATTCCCAACTAATCTCCACCCTACTCTACGCATCACCAATAATTACAAATCGCAGACAGTCAAACCTACATCAACTCAAAGCCTGCTACAATAAAATCGCAAAATTTGCCACTGGTGCCTCTTACCGCAGCCACTGCTGTGTCTCCCTTAGAGATCTTGACTGGCTTGAACTCCCTCATCTCCTACACCAAACTCAACTCAGCTTTGCTCATAAAATAGTAAACCACCCTCTCCGAATCCCATCGCTCCATACAATTCTCAAACCCTACCACTCTTTTAGACCACTACGCTCCTGTGACAAAATCTGCTCCAGGTCAACAAAGCCAAAAACTCAGGAGATAAAGCACTATTTTCCTGTGCTATATCCAAGCTCTGGAACAACCTTCCCACTACCATAACTACCCTTCCTTCCTGCAGTCTTTTCAGGACTGCACTTAAATCGCACCTAAATTCTCACTGGTTTTGTCCTTGTCCAATCCCTGATTAATACCCCCCCCCCTTTCAACCCTTCTCTACTTTCCCAGATTTAGATAGAGCATACCCTCTATCACTATAAAACTGAACTGAAGATTACTCACTGCTTGTTAATCCTTCCAGGGTTTATTTAATCATTTACACTACTATTATTCTTATCTAGTTACTGTTTAGAAAATTTGTAGCACTGTGCTTTACCTCTTATTTCACAATGTTGTAATTAAAGCTTACTACTCAGTTGTACCTAATTTGCTCCTGTATTTCTCCATGTCATGATCACCTTTACTGTATACATACCTTGATTGTTATTGTTTACCATATACCATGTATTTCTGTGGAATTTTTCTCCCCGGGCCTCCGCTGAAAAAGGACCTGTGTCCAGTTGAAAATTCCTGCTAAACAAATGTAATAAATAAATAAATAGTATAAGAGATGTTGCTTTAGGAGCATTTTATGGAGTATATGAAGCCTGAGACTTAGATGCCTGTCATTAATTAGTGACTGTACTCCACAACAATTTGCCAGAAAACCACAGATTTTTACAAGGAACTGACCAAAAATGTGAGGCAAAATAAAGGATAACTAAGGACTGCACTTTCTGTACTAACACATTCAAACACACACATACACACACACACACACACACACACACACACACACACACACACACACACACACACACACACACACACACACACACGCACACAGATATACACATACACACACATGCATGCACACACATGTACACTCACACACATGTGCACACATACACACAAACACACAACACATACACACACACACACACAATAAGTTACTTACTCTCCACAGACAAATCTATACTTAATGCTGTAACATTTTCAGCACTGTGTCACATCAGCTTTTTAAAAAAGACTGTGCCAATGCTACACTGCATGCTTGTCCACCACTGGCCTATTTTGACTATGTCCAGCTCCAGAAAAACACTTTTTTATTGGTTCTGTGATGTCCCCACTCAGGGCCAGTAATCAAGGAGCCTGAATCCTCATCACTGACACTGGAGAGGAATGTTCACTTGGAATACAAATGGATACACATTATTTCCAGAAAAAGACCTCTCTGCATCAAGCACAATTTCCCTTAAGAACACACAGGGAGCACACTCAGCCCAGGATCTGGGTTTCTTTGTCTCCCACCAGGTCCCCAGTAAGGATCCCCACTGGCACAGCTGCAGAGTTAGGTCCTCAGCTGAGAGTCCAAGCCAAGTCCTCCAGCACCTTCTCTGTGAAACCAGTGCTTCATGTCCCTGCCCCAAGCAACTGACACACACCCACACTGAGATTTGATTTTCACACACACACACACACACACACACACACACACACACACACACACACACACATGAAAGGTTGGCACAGATTTACCCACTATACCACCTTTACCCAGGCTATAAGATAGATTTACTGCCACCGTTCAGTTACTATAAGGCTCTTGAAAAGGTATCTATTTATACTGAGTGAAATTAATATTAAAACAAATGGTAATGTTGACCAAATAACAAGGCTTTCAAGATGGCCAAAATGCCACCAAATAAATATAAGTACTCTCAGAGATTAATCTCTAAAAGGACCAGCCACAATGAGAACTTTAAATATGTTTAATAATAAATTATAAAAGAACAAGAAAATACCACATATATATATTTATAGTAAACATCAGAGTTTCAACCACAGGAAACATTAAAAATACCAGAGCTGAAAAGATTCACACAGTTACAGAAAAGCAATACTTAACTAATTTCACTATATTTTCCTGACTAATCTAAAGAATACTATTTCCTGGCCCACCTAATAGAGCAAGGTAAGATGAAATAGGTGAGTGGTCTTCCTTCTTTGTCAGGTTCCAAGAACAGACTGTCAGTCTAACTGAAAGACTTTTTAATATAATATCTAAATATTATTTCTGGGATAGCTTACAGAATTACATCACATCTGGTCATCTGACTCTGTTTCCCATGCTATCACCAACACTAGAAGTTGACAGGATTTTAGCACGTTATGTGTTACCATACTCACAGAGCTTTGCTCAGATCTGCTGCAGCTCCTGGAAGTCATAAAACAATTTCAAACCTCTCAGTGGCGGCTGGTGACTTCAAATTAGAGGGGGGCTGCAGGAGACTGCTGAATGGGTGGGGCCAGTGGGAAGGGGTTTGGCCAACTGGAATGGGGTGGAGCTATGCTCAAAAACACAACAACTGGAACTTTAGTTGAATACGCTGCCCTGGGTGCCAAACCATCATTACAAGAGTCCAATCAAGACAAAATGAAGTGTAGAAGAAAAAAATATTTCAATGCATTGGCTACATGACAGCTTACTTAATATCTAGACGGAAACAAAAAGGTTGTGAGGCATGAAAAAATAAATTACTTTTTAAATACATTACTGAAATACTAGTCAAAATCAAGTATAATAAAACAAGCTTCTCCTTGCACTGCAGTTCTAATTATAACTTATATTCAGCTTTATAAAAGTACCAAGTAACATGCAGAAAGTAAAAAGCTCTGTGATACCCCCACTTGCAAAAATGTTTCTTATCCAAAATAGACCTGCTGCCTGACAACAATCTATGCCATCTTTTTATCCAAAGATATCTAGTGAAACATAATAAGATCATATTTTGTTTGCATTATGCATTTCAGAGTGATTGCACAGTGAATTCTGCGTGCTTGACTTAACTGACTATTGCCCATAATGCTAAACACCAGCTTCACATAGCTGTAAACTACTGCATTACTGAATATATGAAAGATTTCCTACACAAATGTGCAAACCAACTGCTTCATGAACTATAATTTTTTCCAAATCACACACTAAGGCCCCACATTGCTGCTCATTTCATCCATGCTGACCCATCTCCTGCAGTCACCCATGCTGTTCCACTGATAAGTGATGTTTATTTTGAACTGTGCTAACTAAATTATTTATGGCAAAGCAATCAGAGAAGATGTGCTTTCTAAACTGGGGTTAGGGGCTGCTGATGAGTCGTGAAGTAGGAAGGATGGCTTAATGGTTGAGGTGTTTGCCTTACAAACACAAGGTGCAGGGTTTGAGTCTCACAAGGGATAATTGGCTAGGCTTAAAATGACCCACAAGGGCAGTTAGCCTAGTACTAATCTATGAACCTATGAACCTAAGTATGTGGGAATGCAAACTTTGTATACTGAGCATAAAGGCACAAATGTCTGCCTATGCTCAAGTTTCAGACACAATGCAGAAATATTTGACCTTGACTGGGTCACTGCACCAGTTCTGAGATCAATGTTCCCACACTTCTCTGCAGTTTCTTACAGTCCTCTACATTACAGCTCTTTGTAATAGTGTGACCTCATTTTCTTTTTGTTCTCCTAAAGCACTATGTTTGTCCAGCTTATTTATAAGCCATCATCTTGATGATTTGTTTATACTATATATACCCTAAATATAGAACTGAAAAATGCAGCACAAAAGCTAACTTATCAGGATTACTGGTGGCATAATAAAACACTACTCTGTGCATTTACCTTCTTGCTGGATCACTTGTAGCCTTAACATTTCATTTATAATGTTGAAGCTGGATCATAAAGTACTCTTTGTTGGACAAAATATTATCCCCACTTCCCTTAAAAAATTGTTTTATACCATATTTTAAATGCTGCATGGCTATGTATAACTATTCTGCAAATAATTCAAGAGAGGTTTCTATTAGCATAACAACATTGTAACTTGAGAGAATTGGATGAAAACAATGTCTGTGCTTCAAATACCATTGTGGTATAGGCCCCCCCAAACCATGACAAATATATAGACTAATCTAGCAAGCTAGAGACGTAGGCACTAATCTTCTGTTTATGCAACTGTATTAGGCTCACATAAATTGCTAACGCATGCAACAACAACCAAAATCTACCACTAGAGACACCCTACACCTCCACTCTATCATCTCCTGTCAGCATAGTACCAGCAATCCACCTCTAACATGCACTCAACATGCTAGTTAAACAAGTACTATTGCTGTCCATAGTAGAGCTCTTTTTCCACCTAACCATCTACCAAATAACACCTCTAATTGTTCATACTACTCCCACAGACACACATTCAACTGTAAAACACTTATAGACCCATCACTCTATATATATCCCCCCACCCCTATCAAGTAACCTCCTCAGATTTCTTTCATTACAGATACCTCAAGCAATTCAAAATACACACTACAACTCCCATAAAACTAAATTAATAATTAAGTGGTCGCACACTAGTAACTACACATACTCCAAACTGCAAACCAGTGGAGACATTCATCCTAATCCATGTCTCACACAACAAATATCCAACCCAACAACCAATTATAACTCCACAAATGCCCCACAAACCAACTTCAAATCCATTAATTTCATCTTAAACATGAACATAAGAATTATATGCAACAAAATCCATGATGTTTACACTGCCTAGCTACCTACTACACAGACACAGTAGTAGCTACAGATTTCTGGATAAAAAAAGAGATAAGTGACAATGACATCACTCTTCCTGGCTACAACATAGTCAGGCTTGGGAGACAAAACAGAAGAGCAGTCAGTCTTGCTATCCTGTACAAAAACAACTTCATTATCCTGAAGAGACAGCAGCATTTGCAGTGCTGAGCTATTAACTACACTCTTTTAAATCACTCCCTGTATATTCATTGATATCTCTCCCATCTATATTCTACCCAACCACAACATCACTTCAGAACAAAAAAAACATTCTTTGTTGGCTCTCCCACAACATCCAACACAAAGCAATAATAGTATGTGACCTCAACATAGATTGTCAACAAATAAGCAACATCAACCCTACCAAGTCAATTAACCTATGCTGCTTTACCCTACTAATCAGCTGCACAACTAAACTCAACAAAAATAGCAGACACAACCCTAGACTGGATTCTTTCAAATACACCTAATAACATTAATAGTACAAAAAGCCTACCAAATATTTTAAATGATCAATGCAGTCAGACGTTACCGATACCAGGACAAAAAATTATCTGCTACCAAATGCGTAACACCATACAATTCAATAGAAAAACCTTTGTAAACTCTCTAAAATGATACAAGTGGAATATACTAAAATCCATGACCTTAAATAATGCAGTCTCTCACTTCAAAAATATCTTCCTACAAACCGTCAACAACCTAGCCCCACTATGCAATAAAAGAATAAATGTAACCCAACACCTTGGCTAAGTAGAGAAGCAAAGAACTTATGTTTCATAGAGATAATGCATGGAAGAACTGGTATAAAAATAAAACTCAGTCCTCATTTCAGACCCCTTAGGAAACTCACAACGTACCACATAGAAATACACAAACAAAATGACCATACCATCCTTCGACATAAACACCAAAATAACCCGAAAGGCTTCTAGTCAACCTTAAATAAACGTCTCCACCCAGGGAAAACAATATCATTCCTATTCATCAACAGTGACAAAGACACTACTTCATTGCAATTTAACTCTTATTTCATACAAATAATAGAGTCCTTAGCCGACTATGAAACTAGCATACCTCTTACACTACCCAACACTTATTCCAACCATTCACAGCTATTCAAATTTAGCCCTGTGTCTACTTCCACAGTAAACATGTTGCTACTCAATCTAAAGCCAACCACTTTAGCCCCTGACCTACTACCAGCAGGCTATCTTCAACTCAGTGCTGATGCCATAGCTCTTTATGATCATATAATCAAAAATAGACTTCCCATACATGTCAAACAGAGCACCTCTCTGGCCCTCTTCAAGAAAAATCTTGATGAGTGGATGGAAAATAGAAAGTTCACCCCAGAGATCACTCCAGTGGCTCTACTCGACAGAGGTACTTAGGAACTAAGTTTGGGTGGCACGATGCCAGGGTAGTCCTATGGGCTAGGCTTGTAAAGGCTCTAGGGCCATTTGCCTAGTACACACCTATGAACCTATGAACAGGTCCATATCAGAAAAATGTATTCTTCTTACTTGGAATCAATCCTACATAATACCAGATACCATAATACCAACAAAGTAGGGCTATCAACAGATTTGAATAACTACAAACCAACTGCCATCCTGTCACCAGTGTTAAAAATTCTATAGAAGCACATCAACTCACAACTGATGCACAACCTTGTTTTCTAATAAAAAACTCTCAAAACGCATACCATGGTTTCATTCCTCACCATAGCACAACAGCACTCCTGAAATTCACCAGTATCATCAACCAGTATAGAGATGATGGCAAACTTGTGCCTGCTCTCTTCTTAGACATCACAAAGACATTCAGTACTGTATCACTCCAACTTCTCATAGATTTTGAACTCTCCTATTCCTCACTCTCTTGGTTCATTAGCTACCTCTTCCATAGGGAACAGGCTGTAAAATGGCAGCAAACATCTTCCTTGCTAACAGTAATGTTTGCAGTCATACAGATATCATTATTGGTCATTATTGCACCCCCTTCTCTTCAACATCTTCATTAATAAGCATAATACCATCACCCACTCAGCCGATATAGCATAATTCACTGACAATTCATCTTTGATCTGTGCAGCACCGTCCTTATCCACACTGCAAGACAACACCTAAAACACTTTCTCTGCAGGTGAACAATGGCTAAAAACATCAGAACTTACTACTTATTCCCAGTAAGACAAATATGATACTCCACACCTCAAAATCATACCTTAGTCAAAAGCAATCCTTTAACATTATATCTGCCAACAATACCAAAACTGAAATAGAATCTCAAACCAATCTCCTAGAAATAATTAAACTCACAGTTGACCATATCCAATGATCTATTACAAAAAAAAATCAGAAATTAGGCTCTCACTACAGGGCTAAAGAAGCTTACCTTACAGATACAACAAGGACAACCCTAGCCTCAGCGTTTTTACTTCCATCCCTATTGTATACCTCTGGAGCTACAATACTTACTTTAATTCTGCACCTTCACTCTGTTCTTCTTCTAACTTCTTTTCTTTCTTCTTCTGTTCTTCCTTCAGGCTAGCACAACTGACAAAATCCACCCAAATAAAAAAAAAATTAAAATCCAATGCCAAATAAATTAAATTATTAATAAAATCAGTCACGAATTAATCCACAAGTCAAGCCCAGAACTGACTGATTGATTCTTGCTCTTTTCCCAGCACATAAAGCCCGGGAAGAGAGCGACAACCAATCAGCAGCATTTAGCCCAGCAAGCACGTCATGACGTGCCTGCGGAAGTCGCAGTCCGAGCCCTTTCCAATTCTATGCGGTTTGGAACCGCATAGACTTCTGGGCATCACAATGATGCCGTCATTGCTCCACTGGGCTGCAATCAAAACAAAAAAAAAATCTGTTTAAACCCACCGCAGCCCGAGGCGGTTAAAGTGCGCATGCACGTACTTCCGAGTCGCGGACTCGAATTTTGCATTAAACAAAAAAAAATCTGCTACACACAAGAAAAGGTATTTTTTTTTTTTTTTACATTTTCTTTTTCTTTTTAGCTGAGGGGGCTGCAGTCCGGCAGTCCGATGCCACGAGCCGCCCCTGAAACCTCTACTCCTTCCACAGAGCTACTAAGCCAGGCTTCTCACAGACATTTTGTCTCTGGTTGCAATCATAACTGTAAGATACAATCTTTATTGCCTAATTTAATTTCAACCATTTTTCAAAGTTTGCTGCAGCTGGACTGTAATTAACTCTCTTCCCTTCCAATATCCTCAGTTAAAACATATACATGTAATTCAGTTACAATAATAGATGTACATTTCTTTGCTTTCCAGCAAGGCACACCAATGATACATTTTTAACACAAGCAAATTTACAAATACATTTTCAACACAAGCTGGCATATGTTACACATCCACTGCCCTGTTTCTCTTGGATGGCTAGCAATACTTCAGATTATCACAGGTTCTATTGTACAGCTAATAAAAGAGAAAAAAAATGGAGTTATGTTGTATCAGGATGGTGCAGTGGTGCAGCAGTAGCATTGTCTCCTCACAGCAAGAGGTTCTCCGGGTCAATTCTCAGCTGGGCTGCCTTCTTTGTGGAGTCTGCATGTCCTCTTTGCATTTGTGTGGGTTTCCTCCAGGTGCTCCGGTTTCCTCCCACGTTACAAAGACATGCATCTGGAGCATTTCTCCCCAGGCTTCCACTGAAAATTGGCTTTGTTCCAAGTCAGACTATTCTGGTTAACAAATGTTAAATAAATAAAAAATTTCAGAGCGTAGTGGATACATATGTAATGTTTCAAAATGGAGCTTCTGGCAGAGATATTGAGAAACTTGTGCATTTGATACAGACCTCCATACCTTTTTTATATAATATAACATTTGTACACCTGCATGCGTGCACACACACACACACACACACACACACACACACACACACACACACACACACACACACACACACACACCCACACAGACGCACACACACACACACACACACACACACACACACACACACACACACACACACACACACACACACTCACTTGCATGCACATGTGCTCACTTAATAGTTCATATCACATAAATGATCCCATTTCTAACAGCAACATCCATACCTATCAGCCCCTTAACACAAGAAATCTGGACAAAGCCCAACAATATGGGGGGGGGGGCAAAGGACCAAAAATAGGGACAGATTTTTAAATACTGCTCTTATAAACTTAGACATTTGCTAGAATAACTGTGTTTGTTTTGATATACATTTTCTGAAGGATTTGAAGTCTGAAACCCAAATGTATATCATTTAGTGACTTCATTCCTCATATCATCGTAGTGAACCACAAAGTTTATGAGGAACAGGCCAAAAATCTGGATATTCTGTGGAAATCTGTACAGTTGAGAGGTATGGCAATATCGCCTGATTAATACCCCTTTTATAAGGACTGCATATCTTAAAGCAAAAAGTATTACTTTATAGGCATTTGATTGTTTATTTATTAATTACTTTAATATTTGAAGCCCATTGTAGTACTTTTCTGGCATTTATTATCTGGCCATCCTGCTGACATTTTATGCTGATACTGTTTCAAATTCTATGTGTTTATTAATTATTGAATTATCAATTTAAACATAGGCTACTACTGCCACCTTCCTCTCCAAAGTGTACACTTTATTATGTTCATATACATTAAAACAGGTGGCATTTTTTTTCTAACAAAAACGTTTATATAGGTAGCTTTATGAAGTAACTGTTAATCTGTTCATATATTATATTAATATGGCACAGTGAACATGTTGTGTGAAAAAGTGTGCCTTACGACCCTATAAAGATCGCAGTATACACAAAATACATGATCAAAGTGGGATGAAGTCATATAAATGCTTACTTGCCTGTGAACTATCTTCATCCAGTTATGGCCAGATGTAAAGCAAATAATAAGCTTTTTTCTTTCTTGCAAGTCCTCTTCCTTCTCATTTAATAGCCATGGCAATCTGCATTCAGGAAAAAGTCATACTTTAAGAAATGCAATAGAACTGAGCATTCTAGTCTTATTCTTCTAGTATGTGCTCTTAAAACATTTACATAGATAAACTGTAACATCGCTTGAAAACATTCAAGCTCATAAACTTTATTCATAAGTTTCACATTTCACCCCCACCCAAAAAAAATTGAAAAATTCTGTGGATAGATTCATAAATGCCTAGACTAAATGCTGGAATCCTGTATACTATGTCCTATTCATTAAAATTTCTATTCACTCAAAACAAAGGTAAATGGCAGAATATGCAAACAAAAGTGTAAGTAGCCAAATTACATGCTAATTAACCAATCCAACATGGCTGAGCAAGTCAGGAAAATGTAAAGTAATTATGGACACTTAGTGTAGCCATTGCCTTGAAAACCAATATTTTTTGGACACAGCAATAAGTATGCTTAGAAAAAAATTGTTAGGGTTTGCTGCTGCCATCATTAACCTGTATGCACAACAGGCTTTAATACCAGGTGCTGCTGTGATCATTAACCTGTATGTACAACAGGCTTTAATACAAGGTGCTTCTGCCATCATTAAGCTGTATAAAAAAGGTGCATCTGCCATCATTAACCTGTATGTATAACAGGCTTTAATAAAAGGTGCTGCTGTCATCAATAACCTGTATGTACAACAGGCTGTAATACAAGGTGCTGACAGTATTAACCTGTATGTACAACAGGCGTTAATACAAGGTGCTTCTGCCATCGTTAACCTGTATATAACACAGGCTTTAATACAAGGTGCTGCTGCCATCATTAACCTGTATGTACAACAGGCTTTAACACAAGGTGCTGCCATCATTAACCTGTATGTACAACAGGCTTTAATACAAGGTGTTGCTGCCATCATTAATATGTATGTACAACAGGCTTTAATACAAGGTGCTGCCATCATTAACCTGTATGTACAACAGGCCTTAATACAAGGTGTTGCTGCCATCATTAACCTGTATGCACAACAGGCTTTAATACAAGGTGCTGCCATCATTAACCTGTATGTACAACAGGCTTTAATACAAGGTGTTGCTGCCATCATTAACCTGTATGTACAACAAGATTTAATACAAGGTGCTGCTGCCATCATTAACCTGTATTTACAACAGGCTTTAATACAAGGTGCTGCTGCCATCATTAACCTGTATGTACAACAGGCTGTAATACAAGGTGCTGCCATCATTAACCTGTACGTACAACAGGCTTTAATACAAGGTGATGCCATCATTAACCTGTATGTACAACAGGCTTTAATACAAGGTGCTGCTGCCATCATTAGCCTGTATGTACAACAGGCTTTAATATAAGGTGTTGCCATCATTAACCTGTATGTACAACAGGCTTTAATACCAGGTGTTGACATCATTAACCTGTATGTACAACAGGCTTTAATACAAGGTGCTTCTGCCATCATTAATATGTATGTACAACAGGCTTTAATACCAGGTGCTGCTGCCATCATTAACCTGTATGTACAACAAGCTTTAAAACAAGGTGCTGCCATCATTAACAGCATAAGTCTCTCTCTACCCACCTACCAGTCAACCTAGGTGTCCCCCAAGGTTCCATCCTTGGACCTCTACTTTTTTCCATTTTCATCAATGACCTCCACTTGGCTATCCCTCAAGCCTCTTGTATACAATATGCAGATGATTTCACACTTATATGCTCAGCCTCATCCTCTTCAGACCTCCTACACCTTACCCAACAAGTCTTCAACACAGTTGAGAAATGGTTCACTCATAGATGCCTTCTCTTAAACCCCAAAAAGACTAAACTCCTTCTTTTCTCTCCCACTAGAAAATTCCCCACATTGGATTTCTCAGTCACTTCCGCCAACAATACTATTATATCCCCAGAACCTACCACTAAACTGCTAGGAGTCACCATCGACAATAAACTAAACTTTGATATACATATAAACAATACTATTAAATCTGTTAATAGAAAATTAGGCTCCCTGTATTGGATTAAATCTTTTCTCCTACCCTCTGCTCGTACAACAATAGCACACACACATCTAATATCTCCTCTTCTATATGCTTCACCCATCTTTACTAAACTTTCTAAAAACAATCTCAGCAAACTGGAAATGTCCTATAATAACATCGCCAGATTTGCCACAGGAAACCCTTTTAGAACCCATCATTGCCTCAATTTAAAACAGCTAGGCTGGCTTGAACTACAGAACCTAATTAAATTCCATCAACTAACTATAGCTCACAAAACCCTTTACACACCATCCAAAACACCTGCTCTATCCACACTAATCACTCCCTATAAAAACCTAGATTCCCTAAGGTCCTCACATAAACTCTTAGCACATACTACCAAAATAAACAACAAGGCCAGTGACTCTTTTTTCTAATACTGTAGGGAAAGCCTGGAATCTTCTACCAAATGATATTTCTACACTTCCCTCTCTCTCCAGTTTCAAAAACAATCCGAAAGTATATCTCAAATCTCACTGGCTATGTCATTGCTCCAAACCTGACTAGCTCTATAGTTACTCTATACTCTGATCCTCCCCCTCCTTCAAAAAAAAAAAAAATCCTATGCAGATTATTTACCTAGAATTGTTATTTTATCCTGTAATTTAGTACTGTTTATGTTTATTTTTTGTATTTTTTCTTTTGCATATTTGTGTTATTCATAGATAGAAATAAGTTAATTAGCTGTATGTACCTAGGAGCTTTTCTCCCCGGGCTCTACTGAAAATGGACATGTATCCAGTTAGACTAGCCCAGTAAACAAATGTAAAATAAAATAAAATAAATAAAATAAAATAAAATTAACCTGTATGTACAACAGGCTGTAATACAAGGTGCTGCTGCCATCATTAATATGTATGTACAAAAGGCTTTAATACAAGGTGCTGCCATCATTAACCTGTATGTACAACAGGTCTGTAATACAAGGTGCTTAGGTTCATAGGTTCATAGGTTCATACTAGGCTATCTGCCCGAGGGCATTTACAAGCCTAGCCCATAGTTTTGTGGCTTACGCCACCCCTTTAGTATGGGGAACTATACCCATTATTTTGCTGTGCCTCTGTTGAGCAGTGACACTGAGGTAATCCCTGGGGTATATCTGCGATCTCCCATCCATTGGTCAAGATTTCTCTTGAACAAGGCCAGCGAGGTGCTCTGCCTCACATATACCGGGATTTTATTCCACAGCATAGGGAGTCTTTGGGTGATGAATCTATCCCTCCAGCACGTCCTATTAATAGCCGTGTCGAAGTTTAAGTCTCCCGCCTTGTGGCTCTGACGGATCTAGATTTTTGAGGTGAAGCATATTCATCAAATCTGGGTTTGACATGGCCTTGTATGTTAGGCAAAGGTCACCTCTGAGCAAGCGGTAAGCGACTGAATAGAGCTGGAGTTCTTTCAGTCGGGCAGCATAGGACAGATGTTTGAGACCCTTTATCCTTTTGGTGAGGAACTTTGTGGCCTCTCCAGCTGCTGCAAGTGTCGGGTCAGATACATTCCGAATGGGGCATTGTACTCAATCATTGGTCTGATGAGTGATGAGTATAGGGAGACTATGACCTCCCTTGATCTAGATGAGAATCCCTTCATGATAAGGTGGGCAATGTAGAAGGTCTTCCTAACTACTTTAGCTACATGGGTGTCGAATGACAGACTACTATCAACCTGTGTCCCCAGGTCCCTGATAACTTCTTCTGTACTCAGTGGATTGCCACCTATTTGGTAGCTAAGGGTAACCTTGTTTTTCCCGAAGGGTATGACTATGCATTTTTTGGCATTTAACTTTAGGCCATGGCTCTGGCACCAGTTATCCGTTTCTGTGAGACCCTTCTGAAGGATATCTGTGTCAGATGTGTTTTCTACTATGGCGCCCAGTTTGCAGTCATCTGCAAACTTTGTCAGCCATAACCCTCCTGTGTTTGCTTGTACTTCGGAAAAGTAGATGCCAAACAAGAGTGGGCCCAGGACTGAGCCCTGTGGTACACCACTTGTGACAGGCTTTGAGTCTGACATGGCGCCAGCAACTCTGACCCTGTGGGTTCTGTCACTCAGCCAGTTTGCAACCCATCTTGTGATGTATGGGTTAACATTTAAGCTGATGAGTTTTCAATGATACCCGAGTGGGGTATTGTATCAAAGGCCTTCGCCAGATCGAGGTAGGCTGTATGGACTGCCTTTCCTCATCAATGGCTTTGGTGACTGTTTGAAAAAGTCAACCAAGTTTAGAAGGCATGATCTGCCTTTGACAAAGCCAAACTGGGATGGATCCAAAGTCTGCAAATTCCCTATGTCTTTATTTATGAGGTCCATTATGATCCTCTCCATGGCTTTGCAGATAAGGCTTGTCAAGCTAATGGGCCGGTAATTTCCAGGGTCGGTGGAGGCACCGCCTTTGTGAAGTGGGACCACAGTTGCAGTGCGCCACTCCTGGGTACGTATCCAGAGGTAAGACTATGATTAAACAGCTGTCCTAGCTGTGGGTTTAATTCCTCGTTGAGTTAAGTGGAGCACACAGCCGGGGACACCATCAGGTCCCATGGATGCTGTGTTTTTGCTTTGGAGAGAGCAGTTCTCACTTGGGCGTTGGAGATGTTTGGGGGCTGCAATCGCTTGGTATAGATATCTCTCCTTTTGGGGGGGAGAAGTTTGCACTGAACCTGTCAGCCAGTATGTTGGCAATGTCTGTAGGATCAGTAATCTTCACATCATTTAGAACTAGTTCTGAGCATATCTGGGAGTTTCCTCCCAGGTTTCTAACATAGCTAAAGAAGGCCTTATGATTGTCTTTTGAGTCTTTAGCTATTTTTCTCTCAAAATTTGCTTTGGATGATTTTATGAGAGCTCTTAGTTTTTTACTTATAGTGATCAAGGGTGTCTTACCTTTTAAGGATTTTGCTCTATCTTGAGTAGCTTCCTCCTTTTGTTGTAGAGTTTGTTTATGGCTGGGGTCCACCAGAGTGGACGCTTGCCTTTGGTACAAAGAGTCTTTGTTTTGCTTGGGATTGCCTTATCCATGCAGTCCTGCAGGTGCTGGTAGAAGGCATTTGTAAGTGATTCAGCGGCTTGAGTACTGTTTTCCGTCGGCTCGCGGCCTTAAAGGAGACCACACTAGTCTTTAGAAGTGTGAAGTCGGCTTTCGAGAAGTTCTTTACTGTGGTCTTTTTTATTTCAGGTGGGGTGGGATGAGGACCTCCAGCGAGATTAGTTTGTGATCTGATCTCACCAGTGAGGGGTATACTTCGGTGTTGAACATTGTGCTCCCATGTTCGTGATGATGAGATCAAGTATGTTTTCTCCTCTTGTGGGATGGTGACTAGTTGTTCCATGGCATTTGAGTTTATGAATTCCAGGAACTTTTGGGCTAGGGTGTTTGGGCTTGAGTAGTGTTCCCAGTCTATATTAGGGTAATTGAAGTCACCTAGTATGATGGTGTTTGGTGATACATTTATCCCCTCTAGTGTTTTCAGGAAGGCCATGTGAGGTTCCTGAGTTTGTGAGGGTGGCCTGTAACATGCTACAATTTGCAGAGCAGTCTTGCCTATGGTTAATTGCACCTGGATGGTCTCCGATGCATCGTGCGTTGCCACCAGTCTTGAGGTGTGGGTGTCTTTGATGAATATGGATACCCCCCCTCCTTTCTTGGTATTGTCCAGATTTTGGGGCCGGAATGCATGATAAGAGGTAAAACCTGATAGTGCTGGGGTGCTCTCAGGAGCCTTGAACTAGGTTTCTGTCACTGCACAGACATCGATGTTCTCCATACTGAGAAGGGCCTCGAGTGCGTGCATTTTGAGATTTAGACTTCTGGCATTGAGCAGCATTACCCTTAGTTATTTTCCTTTTTTGTGTTCTAGGGTGGTAGGTTTAGAATTTGAGCCTTGCCTAAAAAAGGCACTATGGGGGTGGCAAGAGCCTTTGCCAATATCCGGAATCCCAGGGGTGACAGGTGCAAGCCGTCCCTTGTAGCAGCGTGGCTTGTCCAGCATGTCATCCCAGGCAGACAGACATTGGATCCCCTTTGAATGACACCAGAGTTTAAGCCAATTGTTAAAGCTGATCATCTTATCTCTGTATTGTGGCATCATTCTTGGTGAAGGTAGGATACTGCTCAAGGTCAGGGTCATACCTGCCTGGGCTACATAATCAGAGAGCTCCTCAATGTCTTTTTTCATGTAGTCCAAGGAGGTACGTCTCAGGTCGTTTACACCAGCGTGGACAATGACTGAGTCATATTTGTACCTGCTGTTGAGAGACCTGAGTGCTTGCGTTATGTGGCGGATTCTAGCGCCCGACAGGCAGCTTACTGTGACCTTCTCCTTACTCAGTCTGGTGAGCGGGACGTCAGTGTGTCTGACTATGGAGTCACCAATGACTACAGGCTTTAATACAAGGTGTTGCTGCCATCATTAATATGTATGTACAACAGGCTTTAATACAAGGTGCTGCCATCATTAACCTGTATGTGCAACAGGCTTTAATACAAGGTGCTGCCATCATTAACCTGTATGAACAACAGGCTTTAATACAAGGTGCTGCCATCATTAACCTGTATGTACAACAGGCTTTAATACAAGGTGCTGCCATCATTAACCTGTATGTACAACAGGCTTTAATACAAGGTGCTGCCATCATTAACCTGTATGTACAACAGGCTGTAATATAAGGTGCTGCTGCCATCATTAGCCTGTATGTACAACAGGCTTTAATACAAGGTGCTGCTGCCATCATTAACCTGTATGTACAACAGGCTTTAATACAAGGTGCTGCCATCATTAACCTGTATGTACAACAGGCTTTAATACAAGGTGCTGCCATCATTAACCTGTATGTACAACAGGTTTGAATACAAGGTGGTGCTGCCATCATTAACCTGTATATACAACAGGCTTTAATACAAGGTGCTGCTGCCATCATTAGCCTGTATGTGCAACAGGCTGTAATACAAGATGCTGCTGCCATCGTTAACCTGTATGTACAACAGGCTTTAATACAAGGTGCTGTTGTGATCATTAACCTGTATGTACATCAGGTTTTAATACAAGGTGCTGCCATCATTAACCTGTATGTGCAACAGGATGTAATACAAGGTGCTGCTGCCATCATTAACCTGTATGTACAACAGTCTTTAATACAAGGTGCAGCTGCCATCATCAACCTGTATGTACAACAGGCTTTAATACAAGGTGCTGATGTCATCGTTAACCTGTATGTACAACAGGCTTTAATACAATGTGCTTCTGCCATCATTAACCTGTATGTACAACAGGCTTTAATACAAGGTGATGCTGCCATCAATAACCTGTATGTAAAACAGGCTTTAATACAAGGTACTGCCATCATTAACCTGTATGTACAACAGGCTGTAAAACAAGGTGCTACTGCCATCATTAACCTGTATGTACAACAGGCTGTAATACAAGGTGCTGTTGCCATCATTAACCTGTATGTACAACAAGCTTTAATACAAGGTGCTGCTGCCATTATTAATATACATGTACAACATGCTTTAATACAAAATGCTTCTGCCATTATTAACCTGTATGTACAACAGGCTTAATACATGGTGCTTCTGCCATCAATAAGCTGTATGTACAACACGCTGTAATACAAGGTGCTTCTGCCATCATTAACCTATATGTACAACAGGCTTTTAATACAAGGTGCTTCTGCCATCATTAGCCTGTATGTACAACAGGCTTTAATACAAGGTGCTTCTGCCATCATTAATATGTATGTACAACAGGCTGTAATACCAGGTGCTGCTCCCATCATTAAACTGTATGTACAACAGGCTTTAATTCAAGGTGCTGCTGCCATCATTAACCCTTTATATACAACAGACTTTAATACAAAGGTGCTGCTGCCGTCATTAACCTGTATGTACAACAGACTTTAATTCAAGGTGCTGCTGCCATCATTAACATGTATGTACAGCAGAATTTAATTCCAGGTGCTGCTGCCATCGTTAACCTGTATGTACAACAGGCTTAATTCAAGGTTCTGCCATCATTAACCTGTATGTACAACAGGCTGTAATACAAGGTGCTGCTTGCCATCGTTAACCTGTATGTACAACAGGCTTTAACACAAGGTGCTGCCATCATTAACCTGTATGTACAACAGCCTTTAATACAAGGTGCTGCTGTCATCAGTAACCTGTATGCACAACAGCCTTTAATACAAGGTGCTGCCATCATTAACCTGTATGTACAACAGGCTGTAATACAAGGTGCTGCTGCCATCATTAGCCTGTATGTACAACAGGCTTTAATAAAAGGTGCTGCTGCCATCATTAACCTGTATGTACAACAGGCTTTAATACCAGGTGCTGCTGCCATCATTAACCTGTATGTACAACAGCCTTTAATACAAGGTGCTGCCATCATTAACCTTATGTACAACAGGCTGTAATACAAGGTGCTGCTGCCACCATTAGCCTGTATGTACAAAC
>NC_056726.1:1592413864-1592426364 GCF_019279795.1 Protopterus annectens
TCACAAGATGGGTTGCAAACTGGCTCAGGGATAGAACCCACATGGTCAGAATCGCAGGTGCCATGTCAGACTCTAAACCAGTTACAAGTGGTGTCCCACAAGGCTCAGTCCTGGGACCTCTCTTGTTCGGTATATATTTCTCTGAGGTACAGGCTAATACAGGTGGACTATGGCTGACAAAGTTCGCAAATGACTGCAAACTGGGTGCCATAATCGACTCTCCAGCTGACACAAGCATCCTCCAAAAGGTTCTCACAGAGGACGGATAACTGGTGCCAGAGCCATGGCCTAAAGCTAAATGCCAAAAAGTGCATAGTCATCCCCTTTGGGAAAAACAAAGTGCCCACAAATTACCCCATAGGTGGAAATCCATTAAGTACGGAAGAAGTAATTAGGGACTTGGGGACCCAAGTAGATAGTAATCTCTCCTTTGACAATCACGTTGCCAAAGTGGTTAGAAAGAACTTCTATATAGCCCACCTTATCACAAAAGGGTTCACATCTAGATCAAGAGAGGTCATTGTGCCCCTCTACTCATCACTTATCAGGCCCATAATTGAATACAATGCCCCATTTGGGATGTACCTTACCCGACACCTGCAGCAACTGGAAAGACCCCAAAAGTACCTCACCAAGAGGATCAAGGGACTCAAACAGATGCCCTATGCAGTTCGGCTAAAAAAACTCCAGCTCTACTCAGTTGCATACCGCCTACTCAGAGGTGATCTGTGTCTGATGTATAAAGCCATGTCCAACCCAGAATTAATGGACATGCTCCACCTCAGGATATCCAAATCCCTTAAAGCTACATGCTCCAGGGACTTGAACCTTAGCACAGAAATAAATAGGACATGCTGGAGGGACAGATTCATATCCCATAGGCTCCCCTCACTCTGGAACAAAATGTCAATCCATGTTAGGCAGAGCCCCTCACTGACCCTATTCAAGAGAAATCTTGACGAGTGGATGGGAGATCGAAAGTTTACCCCTGGATCTCTTTTGTGTCCCTGCTAGACAGAGGTATAGTGAACTAACCTTAATAGGGCTACCTTCTGTGACCTACTATACAGAGGCACAGCCAACTAATCTAAAAGGGTGGCGAAAGCCACACACACTCTGGGTAGGCTTATAAATGCCCTAGGGCAGATAGCCTAGTATCAACCTATGAACCTATGAACCTATGAACTTATGACACAGGCACATCACTCCAGTTATCTTTTAATTGATATTTTGCAGGTTATACAGCAGACAGATGTCGCAATATGTTCATGTACAGATTACCAATGGTAAATGGTATGTGATACAGTGGGATTCGGTACGGGAATGTCTGTTTGTTAGGGGGTTGCTCTAACCAATACACTATTGCTGCGCTGCTTCATTTGCATATATACCCATATACCCATGGCTCCTGGTTCCCCAAACACACATCCCAATGCCTCCCTAACACTACTGGCATCCATTCTCCAGTCTCATTCGTGCTGTATCCACACCACTACACATTGGTCACTCCCTATTCTTATAGACTCATCCCATCAGTTGACTCACTTCACATATTCTCAGATCTCCCAAACATTTAGTCCACAAACATTGGTGATGTGAGTGACCAAAAGAATACTATTTGCAATTTTTGGGTTATCCCACATGGGGCACGCACATGTTTATGTCAAGATTAGACTCTATTCTTCATTACATCCTTACTCCTGTTAACATGACACTACAATTTATTAATATGTATGACTATGAGGTAACGCACACGTTACACATGAGAACCTAATTATGTACGTGTTCGGCGTATTGTTTTACAAATAGACTGGTTTAGTAATTGGCATTGCCATAGCAGGCAGATCACAGGAATGATACTATGTGTGGGGGAAGTCCTCACATTTGACTATTGTCAGCACAGCACTCACTTCAGACATTGTACACACTTCTGCGTTTTAGCAGTTTTGTCTCATCCCTCTTCTGCACAACCTATTATTCTATCTACTGTCGAGGTTTGTAAGGGCACATTCATGTTATTTATGTCTGCAAATGGAATGAATGTGTTACAGAGAATGTGCTTCTACATATTGATGTCTGCATGTGTGTATGCATATATACCTATAACAAACTCGATGACCTCCACAGGGCGGTCCAATTAGAACCAGCCCATGCAACCCTGGCATGCCTGGCTCCATAATTTCATACCCATAGTTGCTCACCCCATCCTTGTTCAAAATACACACATACCTTCCATTGTCCACTTGTTATCGCAGCCATGACACATCTCCACAAATTGCCCTCTCCAGAGCGTTAGGGGCCCTACACATATGTTGTCCCACCCCATATATTCTTAGGCTCTCCCATTTAGTCCTTGAACATACCTGCCCTTGCGTGTGTAATGGTCAGAAGGCCAAATGGTCTCTCTATTTTTATATATTTTATCTATATAAAATATAATATATATTTTTATATATTTTTTTATCTATTTTATTATATTTGTGTGTAAAGTAGTCCTAGCAATTCAACAATGTTACTTCCACTGGTAATATGCTGCCTGTGGTTTGAGTAGCAGTGCTTTGCTCATTCCTGCCCAGCTGGATATGACATACGCTGACAGCGCTATATAATACTGGGGTTGCTTTTGATTCCCTTCTCATTCCTTTTGTATGCTTTATTGTTACATCATTCTTTCTTCATATAGATATATATATATATATATATATATATATATATATATATATATATACATACATATATAGATATATATATATATATATATATATATATATATATATATACATCTATATATATATATATATATATATATATATATATATATACATCTATATATATATATATATATATATATATATATATATATATATATATATATATAAATGTATATATGTATATATATTATATATCTGTATATACTTATATACATTTCCTATGCTGGGCACTGCTTAGACCCGCGCAAGTGCACTCAGACTTGCTTACTGGTACTTATATGTGTTTACTGCTGCATATTTGCACTTACACCAGCTTACTAGTACCTTATTTATTATAACAGTGCCACTTTGCTTGAATTATATTTGTTAAATATCTCATGCGATACTCTTATGTCAGTTTTATGGCAAAATGACATTCATTCCACATAGAAAATGATATGTGCTATTGTTGGGCTCTAACCATGACTGACTGTTTATAGGTGGATGCTCTAAACACTACACTATTGACACTTACGTTGATTCCACTTGTTTTTCTCTATTTGAATGAATATGATGTGTAAGCTACGCTCGGCAGAGGGCGGTGATGCGCAGACATGCTGCGCTTTGCTTACACCTTCGCTATTGCTGCAATTTGAATGTATAATAGGGGCATTGGGACAGGGAATCTAATTGTGACAGTTCTAGGGACAGGGCTCTACATTCCACTACGTGCTTGTGTGTTTACTACTTCAATTTTATTTCACTGTTCGTGGACACTCTTGTATGCTTAGCATACATTTTGGTATCCACAGACACTGACTTACTGACTTACTATTAGGGGCAGGCTCTACTAGTAGGCATAGTAGGTTTTGCAAGTGTTGGGGCATGTTTACGCCTCTGTAGAGCACTTGTACATGCCCCCTGCACTCGCACACATTTCCTGTGAACGTTGAGGGTGCAGCGGCATGCCCTCATACATATTCATATGGTGCTGCTGCACCATCTGTCGTGAGGATGTTCAGCGCAAGGCTAAAACTGTCCTTGCACCAAGCTTCTTGAATCCCTGGGATAGTCTTCCCACAACTGCAAATGAAGCTACAAGACTAAGGTGCAACAATAAATTAAAAATACAGACAGTGAACTTTTTTAGCTAAAACATGGGAAAAAGCAGAAAAGTACAAAAAGTATCATCTCACAGATCGATAATAAGATCATTATAATTATAAAATTAATATGCAGCTAGAAGGACGTTTGTGCTGGGACAGGAAAGTGCAGATATTAATTTAATTTAAGTTAGTTTATAAGTGAAGTGGTCTTTCCTAAACCCTTTCAGCCACAAAGAGGGCTTGAAGAGTAATGATAATTACAGCATACGTACTGACAATTTATTATTGTCAAACAAAAATATTTTTAGAGGTAGAAGGAAGCCAGAGAACGTTGACATAACTTACACAGGCAAAAGGTGAACATGTAATATTCTGCAGAGAAGGTTAATAATGAACCCCAAATCCAGAAGATGTAATATTCTCCCCAGAAGGTTAAAAATGTACTCCATATTCAGGAGATGTAATATTATGCACAGAACATAAGTATAGTTGGCTTAGCTATCACCCTATGCTGGTCCCTCAAAACTGCACCTCACCCCTCAGCTTTTCAGGTAAAAAAAAAAACAATTTCTGCTTACTGAAGGAAGCTGATTGATTTTCTATAGTATGCCAACTCTTCGGATCTAAAAAGGTCTTCAGATCATCAACCTAATGTAGAAAGCTATAAAGCTGATTGTCCTCCTACAATACATTAGCCAATCAGCACCAAGCCAAATCCATGCTCCCAGCCTTCAGAAGAAGAGCAAAAAAAGTCTTCAGATCACTATAGAAGCCAGATTGGCTAACCTCAATTAATCAGTCAATCAAACATCATCAAATCTACGCCCTCCAGCTTTCAACTCTCAAAAGAAGGGGGATGACATTTTGCTTACTGTGCAATTTGCTACTTATAATATGGAAGACAGTCAACAGCCCCCAGCTCCACAAGTAAAGAGTTAAAAAAAATGTTGAAGTCAAGTGCTTTTCTGTACCATCATTTCAGTACAGAAAAAAACTGCCATGCTATTGCTCACTCATACTAACACTTTGCACCTGGGGCACTGGAAGTGTGAACTCCAGAATAAGGTGGTATTATTCAGGGATGTTACCATTAAGCCTCCATACTGATTCATGCCTGATGATGTGAATCTGTTTTAAATACACAGACATCAATATCGAAAACAGAAGTTTACTCACTGAATTAGGCACTTGCTCCATGTTTTCATTATTCTCCAGAATTCCCTGAGAAACTTTACGTATTCAGGTGTCCTGTTGTATTTGAACAAAATTGTCTAATATGTTTAACAATGTTAGCACCACAGGGTGAACAAACAAATTAACCATTTAAGCAGACATTCATTCAAATATGTTGACCTGAAGATGGCTACTGTAATGTTTCATTCAATACTGAATCCAGAAGGCCACCAGCTGAAAGTTACTGATCTGCCCATCATAAGGACACAAGAGACATTTAGACAACTTATACTAAAGCACTGGTCCCTTATCTGTTACACACTCTTCCATTTCCTCTCACAGCATAACAGAGGAACAGTATTACTGTGTTATATGATGAAAATCCTTTGCAGATTCCGTGTATACATCGACATATCACTCTAGGCCACAAGTAATTGCACCACAAAAAGGGTTTGAATGTGTAACCTAAACTAAACAAATCACAATAAGAACAGATGATTAACAGACTTATGTGCCACTTATTTCAAGCTTTCTTCACCTCTAGTATCAAGTGTGTTTCTGTGTAGACCCACGCATATGTATATATCTATATATATATATATATATATATATATATATATATATATATATATATATATATATATATATATATGTGTGTGTGTATGTCTGTATATATATATGCATATATATATATATATATATATATATATATATATATATATATATATAGATAGATATATATATATATGTATATGTAGATATATATATATATATATATATATATATATATATATATATATATATATATATAAAAACATACCTATCCACACACATGCACATTCACGCGTACACACACACACACACACACACACACACACACACACACACACACACCCTGATCCTGTATTTCTGCATAGACATCTATAGCTATTTATAAATATTCCTGTCATGCTCTTTGTCTCTATTTCTATGTGTATATGTGTATATATATATATATATATATATATATATATATATATATATATATATATATATATATATATATATATATATATATATATATATATATATATATTTATATAGACATACACACACACACACACACACACACACACACACACACACACACACACACACACACACACACATACATGTATTATTCCAGGTTATCAAGTTTTATCAGCACTATGAAAAAAGTTAGGATGAAAACAAATATGAACTAAGTCCTTGTATATGGGGTTATAATCTCCTCACAAATGGGAACAATAATCGGTCATAAAAGCAAAGTGTTCTGCTGCTTACCTAAACACATAAAGCATGTGATTAGTGTTTCATCTCAAGTGCACAAATGTTTCAGACATAAAGCATATTGCAAACATAATTTGCAAAGGAAAATAACTACCTCACATAAAAGCAGGATTTCAGTGGCCGTGGCCATTAAAAGGCATTTGCGTATTCACCGCACACTCTGTATACTCCGGCACTAGTCTTTGGATGCCCTTCAAAAGAAGTCTGTACAATATAATGTATATGACAGTCTCCTTTTAGCATAATCTGCATTATATATCACTGCAGTCTTGAGCATGCCTTTAGTGGTGTGGCAGTTTATTCATTACAGAGTATGAGTAAGAAAACCAATGGCAGCAGAAGGTCTGGCTTTGTCAGTCGTAAGCCAGTGCTTAAAATGGTTTCATAAGGAAGGCAGCTGCATGCACAATGCAGTAAGAAATTTACATAGATAAAATGATTTGTGCTGCCATTCTCTATGCCTCTGTTCCTCATTTTGTGTTGTTGTTTCTTCTCTGGCATCTAGATTCTACACAAAGAGCATTCAGTCCAGTAAAGGACCCTTTTTTGTTGGCTGCTTTACACAGATGTTTTTTAGCCATTCCATGAATATTTGCTCTATAATCTCTTAGCTGTTTGGAAAACCATTTCAGATCGCTGTCCTACGCATTGGGGTGAGTGAATTAATGGCATTTAATGGACATAAAAGCAGTGTGATTATAAAACAATGCTACCCCTGTGACAAGACTAGTATGATCTGAGCTGGTATTTTTATTATTTATCAAAGTGTTATTGGCATTTATTGTGTCCAGCTACCTGATAATGAATGAGTTTGTTAAATATACAAAGGCAGCTACTGGCTTTTTTGTTCTGTTAGTGGCCTATTTTTTTTGCATTCCTAAAGCACAATTCTTTACATTCTATGCGGAAAAAAAGATTTTATAAGATAAAACCATAGAGTGATGATGTCAATAAAACAATTAAATACATGGTCTCATACAGCATATTGTCTCCTAAAAAAACAAAATGGCAATCTAGCATTCTTAAAGGGCCTGTAATGAAAACAGTACTAGCAGACTGAAATATAAATAAAGCCTTAGGAATAATATGGAGACTTCTTGGCCTCTGTATAAAAATTGTTCATAATTAGACATCTGAATGAAAATAACTACAGTTGTGAATGACTGCCTGCAGTTTTATATTTGAGTGTGCAGGGCAATTATGCAACTTGATTGGGCTACAGAACTGCCCTACAGAATCAAAACAGTAGGAGCAAATCATAGTTTATTAATGTGCATATTACTGCGGCCTTAAGGCAGGAACGATTTCTGGTGGGAATTCAGTACAACGAAGGTATGCCTTTTTTTCCCTAAGGTATTACGGCATCATTTGCTTTCCTGTCTTTTTCTCCTCAGGTCTTTAACTTTGTATCATGCTGTAATATCCATCTGTCCTGGTTAGATCAATGCATTTTTAATTTTTGTGAATGTTTCTTAATATAACCAATATTCTCATACAAGAGTGTAATCTTTATAAGAAAATGCTAAGAGGCTCCGTTTGCAGTGAAAGAAATCAAATTAGCGGGACCAATGCATGTATATAATATTTGCTTATTATTTGATTTTTTCAGTGACAGTTTTGTGATATAAGAGGAGTAGAGACACAGTGAATTTTTTTGCACATGTGACACTCTGAACAAATATATACAGTGCAAAGTTGTCCATAATGTTCAATATAAACCCAAACATGAAAATTCTAAACCCACCACATTACATATATTTACTCTGTTTTTTTGTAATACACAAAGTTGATTACAAGAACATACTGATGTAAGAACAATTGTGTAAATGAATATGTCAGTGGAGTTTCTTTTTCCTGACATAAGAATGACACTAAGTAAGCCAGGATCACCCCATAAAAGAAACTGTGTGTTAGTGGGTTTGCCTGTTTAACAAATAGTGACATGTATATAATAATGATTATGTAGTAACACTAACAAGACAGAGAGCACATTTTTCCTTTATCATGTATTTTATTCTAGTAAATGGCAATACCATTGTCAACAAACTAGTCTTTGTCACAACTTAAACAGAAGAAAGCAGAATGACTGCGAAACCTTTTAATAAATTAGCAAAGATCTTAGAAATTAAAGAGGTTTCATGAGATTGCTGCTGCCTGTGTTACAGCTGTTCTATCCTTGTTGCTACCAAAAACTGAACAAATAATAGTCTCACTTTAGAGTGTTTCTGTTGTCATAGTGCTGGCATTAGAAATGTTACAACCTTATTATACCTGCATTGTAATAGTTACTAATGTCACAAATGGTTGAGTGAATTTTTGAAACCCAGTGTCATACTCAGCATATTTCAGTTATCATGACTAAATAGACAGAGATCATGTTTTCACAATGCAATACAAAAATTACCTCAAGATCCATTCTGTCTCATTTCATTTTGAGGCATTTTTAGAGTTGCTTTTAAAGCAAAGTTCAGTAAAACAGTATGACTAGTAGGAAACTTAATGGTTGTCACTGGACCTGGTCAAAATCCATGTTAGGTTGTGGCTATCATTATATCAGTGCCACAGTCATCTATAATAAAAACATGCACTTTCCTGTTTGTTGACAGTTCTAATTTCATATCCAGTTTCAACAGAAAATTTATTTTGTAAATGTATGGCAAATAAAAGAAGTATTGGTAATTATAACTTACAAAATTGCAACTGATTAGTCAAGTGCACCAAACTACAACACATCATAAACCATATCAATGATAGCAACATACATGTTTTATTTAAGAATGTCTGAAAATGGAAGTAATGTAGGATATTTCAAGAAAGATACAGTGTGTAAAGTTTAATAGTAGATAAGCACTGTAGGAAACTTCAGGAATAGCATCTGAATTAACCAACAAGCCTCAGTATTCTTTAACTGCTCAAACAGAATCTGTAACCCTGGTGTAAAGTGGATGTAAACATCATCCACCTGTGTCCCTGCTGGACAGTGTCATAGCGTGATGAGTTGTTGGAACATGAGCTAAATTCTTGGCTAGGCTTGTAAGGGCCTCAAGGCAATAGCCTAGTAACTTCCTACAATCCTATGATCCAGTGAAATCCATGACACCTGTCATTAAATTGCATTGCTATAGTATTGCGGGGGGGTGGGGGCTTTGCTCTTTACATAACCAAACACTACTTACTTATATATACTAACTCAGTGGCCACAAAATCATGGAGTAACCTAACATACATGCAAATTGCTTTATGCACAATATTCTGAGTCAGTGATTATAGAAAATCAACTGTCTAGTTCTGATAAGTTAAAATTTGATTATTTGGGGTTCAGCATACTTATAGATTCCCCTCATTATGTCCAACTCATCTTAAGATAATTAAATGCACCAAACTGAGTTAGATATTCTCTACAAAATGCTGTGATTGGTTGTCTGCTCATAGCACAAGACTGGTTAACATTTAATCCTGACTTCGTAAAATGGAGGGATAAGACCTGACTATCAACTAGACAAACTGAGTTCATATAAAGGCTTAGGTCCTGGAAGAAGCAGGTGGGGAGTAGAAGTAATTAGCTGATAGTTACCTGACCATCTGGATGGGAGGAGAGAAGCAGCTGCCTCCTAGATGATCATCACCATACAAGCAGAGGCTTTCAAGTAATTAATACTGACCATATCAGGTATGTGGATTGAGAATTCTCAAACTGGTGATGTGGGTATAATCATGTAGATAGATAGGAAAGGCATCACACGCCCTTCAATGGCGGAGGTGCTCAAATCAGTCATCAGGAGGGTGTGTGTGTCTACCATGAAACTATATTGATTGACAGGATGTCAGCAGTAGCACAAACCACCTTCACCTGGATAATGTTCCCCTGCATGGCTATTGCCCTCATGCTGGGGGACTCCTAGTAGTGGATGAGCACCATGCCCAAAACTGATGAGGGTAGACTTCATGGCTTGCCAGTGCAGTAGAAGGAAACACCTAGAACAAAAGATTGATATATGGTCTTGAATTCATATAAAACAGTAGTACCTTTACTCTGTCACCTCCTGAATGTGTAATAACCTTGTCATTAATTAAACAGCTAACCATGATCCATTGTACTGTGGGGCTCTTGTATTCAGCTTCATACTATTTTATTCCAGGCACAAAAAAATTATATTTTCATGAACCCCTGATCCCATGGTGTAGATAAAATCTGTACTGCACCCCCAGTGACTCACATTTGATTAGCAACACAGCCACTGGAGAGTCTGGGTGGGACAGGATGATAGTGAGTGGCCAAAACCAGAACCACTTATGATGTCCTCAGAGAGTTCACTGGTCTGCATATTTTTTTCTATGTTAAAACTGCCATTGGTAGATGAACAACTCCATCACTTTCACATAAATAACTGAGGAATGTCTCTTTATTGTCTAATACACTCCTGGTTTGGAAGAAGACTTTTGTTTCTACCATGCTATCAAGTCTTAAAGAAATAAGAAATTCCTATTATTCTCCTAAGACTTCTTTACAGCTTCTTTATAACTTCACAAAGTCTTTCATTTTCAGGTGCGCCTGTATCACACTGTGCCTTTGCTTCTGAGATATTATTTTTCTCCTCCCTGTTTACATTTGGTACTTTTTGAGAGTTTCACTGTAGTGCGTTAGTTATTGTTGTGCAATATTCTGCTTGTTCTAAATCTACACAACCTCGCAGGTCTATATTAAAAGACCAAAGAGGTGTTTCAGCGAACACCTCTTGTTCGATACTTAATGAGCAAACCGACTAAAGCATGAATGCTCAAAACAGCGGTTTCTTTCCCTGGGAAAGAAACCACTAGCACAAACACACACACACACACACACACACACACACACACACACACACACACACACACACACACTTTAAAACATAACAACATGGGGGGCTTCGCCCCCCACATTCCCCTAACTAAATATGCCAACTCTGAGATTGCATCACAGTGAGAAAAGGGGCGAACACATGGGGATGGCCAAGTGATTTCTTTCCCAGGGAAAGAAATCTCTGTTTTGAGCATTTGTACTTTAGTGCATTCGTTCATTATGTGTCGACACTGAAACACTTCTTTGGTCTTTTAATATAGTCTTTTAATATAGACCCAGCCTCACTGATATTCTTCCTGATGTGGGGCCAACAACTTTACACAGTACTGTAAGTAGAAACTTATGAATAATCAGTGCAGCAGAAATGTTATATGTCCATATGGGTCTGATCTGCATACCTTTATATGTAGGCAAACTGTCACTTCTGCCATTTACAGTTTCATCTGAATAGCCTGTTTCAGGCCACTGGTCTTGGTTATATCCAGGGTACAGTTTTCACCATAATTTTTTTTCTGATATGATTCCTGTAACCCATCTATACAATTAAATTACCCTGTTTTATTTTTATAGCTCCAAGACTCAGATAACACTCTTCGAAGTTGAAGGAACACATGCGTTTGCTCTAGTTAATTTACCTTTTAAGTGTTCACACTGCTAAGAAATGCTTGATAATACCATTCCTTTCTGCATAATACACTTTATGATGGTAAGTATTACAGTCATATTCTCTACTACTCAAATGATAAAATCTCATTAAGAAAAGCTGTCTCAGAAGTAATATGGAACAAAGGAACACATTCAAAGCCCTTATGCAGGATTTCTTACTTCTCTCTGTACCAGTTTGTTTGTCAACAAGCTAAATAAATCAACCAAATGTCAGGTGTGTATACATAAAAGTCCATTTGATATTTGACCTTCCTTTACTCTAGCTCAAGCAACTTTAAACAGCCCTAATGTCTTGGATAGTAACAGTATGTGGTGCAATAGCTTCCAAGGCCTTGCAACTTTTCTCTGAGAAGCAGTTTCGTCTCAATTTGAATTTGAAATGTAGCTATTTCAGGTGTCACAAGTGACCTCTATTCCCCCTCTGTGACATCCCTCCTCTGGGTCAGTAATCAAATAGTCTGAATGTTCACCCCTGACATTGGAGAGGGATGTTTACTTGGAGCAAAAATAGATACACACACTATTACCAGATGCAGCTATCTGCACTAAGCACAATTTCCCTTGAGAGCACACAGGGAAAACACTCAGTCCAGTGTCTGGTCTGGTCTCTCTCTCTCTCTCTCCAGGGCCCCAGTGAGACTCCTCACTGGCACAGCTGTAAAGCTGAGTCCTCAGCTGAGTGTCCAAGCCAAGTCCTCCAGCACCCTCTCTGTGAAA
>NC_056726.1:1592431364-1592486364 GCF_019279795.1 Protopterus annectens
ATGATGGGCTTGACAAGCTCCACAGGGGAAGTAGGGGCGGCTTGCCCCTGTCACCCACGGATTCGGATGGAGGCTGCTGCCACCACCCCCATAGTGCCTAGGCTGCAAAAAGAAAATAACCAACCTACCACCCCTACCAAAAAAAATGAAGAAACTGAGGGTAATGCTCTGCAATGCTGAGCAAGTCTAAATCTCAAAATGCACTTTCAGGCCCTTCTCAGTATGGAGAACATGGAATGTTCCGACTGTGCAACTGACACTGGCTCCCGCTCTGAGGAGCACCTATTACTATTTCATTTTATCTCATATCACGCGTTCGACCCCTGCACCCCACAAAAAGGACAAAAGGAGGGTGTATTCATATTCACCACCTCCACCACACCTCCAATGCACCTAAGCAATGCAAGCGGAAACCAAACAGGTGCAGAAACAAATAGGCAAACTGTAACCTGGGAGAAAAAATGCCACAGGCTCAAACCTCAACACCAGGAACCCCACACAGCCTTCCACTGACACATGGAGGTATCCTCGTGCTCCAAAAACACCATCATGTTTAACCAAACAACTACATTAATATACACTGGGACTATTACAATCTAGCCCTTTCTCATTAGCGGTTCCTGGGTTTTCAAGAGATTCAAATGCCATGTCACAGTACCCAACTGTTCCAGAGAGATACTAGAATATACTAGATCTCTCATGGTCACAATGATGGGGATCTCATGCTCCACACGGAGTATATCCCTCATTGGTGAGATCTCAATCTAACTGAATCTCCACATCAATCCATCCCCCCATTGAAAAAACAAAAAAGACCATAGTGAAGAACTCAAAGAAAGCAAACTTCAACTTCTCTAAGACTGGTGTGGTATCACCAAGGCCCAGTGGCCAGTGGAAAACAACAACCCAAGCTGTGAAATGCCAACAAATGCCTTCTATGAACACCTCCGGGACTGCATGGATCAATAAATCCCCAAGTAAAAACCAAGACTCCATCCACAAAGGGCAAGCGTTTCCAATGGTGGAACAAAGCCATTACGCTGAGGAGAGCCAAGAGATAAAACATACCCATGATGAACAAAATATTAGAAAGGGAAGTCACCCTGATACGAAAACTCACTAAAATCTGAAAACCAATAAAATCAACTAAGGAGCCAATTGGAGAAAACAACCCGTAGCCTTTTTCATGAAATGAACCTATGAACATATGCACCTATATATGTTCTGTTTTCCTTGTTTACTGTTATAGAGCCAGAAGGGCTATTTCACATGTAGCATTTCACTGCTCTGTCTAACTGCATTGACTAGTTTTAAATATGCTGAAAGCATACCTTGCATAATTTAGTAGAGAACTGTTTTATATATTTACATTTTCTTTTTGTATGTTGCCATAAGAAAATATTTTATGTTATCAGGTGCTGAAGCAGGAATGCCCATTACTATTACCTGATGTTTTTGTTATTGACTATTGCTAAACCAAGTCCAATCTGACTGGTCACACAGTATGTGCTGCCTTAACCTAATGCTCTCTTAACATTTTTATTTTATTTTTCTTTCAGTAACCCAAACCACCCATCAGGTCAAGCAGGTCTCTGCCCCCCATAACAAGAAATGGAAATTACAAACTTCTCTCTTGAGCACTGGACAACCACAAACACTTGTCCTGCAACTAAAAAGACTAAACACTAATGTAGGTGCTTAACTTCTAAGTGTCTAGACAGTAAAATACCTTAACTGCATTAACTTAAACAAATGTGAGTGTATTAGTACATTTCTGTTGTATAGTTCCTTAATCAAACCTCTGTACTGATGAGTACATTGTACACAAAACAAGAATAAAAACTGTTTAAATCCCAAAAGGCAAGAGATATGACTGGAATTAATTCAAGCAGGATGGATAAAAACACAGATTTAATAAGCGCTTTCGGCGAGGTCAATGCCTCCCCTTCTTCAGACAAAATACATTATAAACACAACACCTTTATACTATAGTGCTCCTTATTCAATTATTCAATTAAATAATTACTTTTATTAAGGGACCACTAATCCTAAAGAAAACAATTTAACAAATACATAAATAAACATACATCAATGTGTACTTTGCGGAAACTCTTTCTGACCTAAAACACAAATAAATAAAACCATTTCATGTCATGATGTCAATATAGTGCCTTTAACTAAGCACACTTATTTTAAACCGAACAACTTGTTTAATACCAGTTTGGATGCTCATCTTAAACGCTAACAAGCTTATACTAATACTATTATTTTTACTTACACTAAACCTAACTTATCACTTATTTATATCAAACTATTCAATGTTTATGTATTAACCATCATATTAAATATATACCAAAAAACATTAAAGTAGATCTAAAAAATAGCTCGATTATTTTAAAAAATGTGCTATAAACACCATATATACCTTACCCATATATGTTAAATTTGAGTTTATACTCATAGTATTTAACATTAAGAAACTCATTTTTAAAATCATCCTGTTTTCATGTGAAAGCAACTTTCTGCCTAATTTCGCTAGTTTAACAAAAAGTGAGTACAAAAAATTCCCTAACCTGTATACAATAATTTGATTGCACAGTCAGTTATTATAACCCATGTTTTCTATTACTACCTTTAAATGTAACTGTAAATGTAACCCTGGTTTAAGTACCATACTTTTACCTACGCAAAGCTATTAATTTCAAAATATTTTTTATTGACACATACTTGTTCAGGCCTGGTGGAATGTGGGCTATTGTCCTAATCTGCCACATTATTTTATTTTCCTCAAGCTTTAGTTGCCACGGGCCACCTCTTATATCACACTGTTGTTGAAGTATTATTAATTGAAATCTATGATTTGGATAATCCACAATGTGTTTAGCTAAAGCGTTTGTTGTGTCCCTTCTATTAATACAATATTGATGTTCATAAATTCTTTGCTTTATCTTTCTTTCCAGTTTACCTATATAATATGATGAACAAAATTCACAGCACACTGCATATACAACCCCTTTTGTTTCGCAATTGAATCTACCTTTAATATGATAGGTTGTTTCCCTTATGCTCACTCTATTACCCAATTTTATGTGTTTACATTGTTGACATGATCAACATTTGTACATTCCACAAGTCTTGTTATGTTTAATTTTCCTCTCAAGCAAAGATTTTACGTTTTGACCTCTTCTATATGTTATTCTAGGCCTATTCCCCAAAACTTTGTTTAAACAATTGTCTTCTGAAATTATAGACCAGTTTTTATTAAAAATCTCCCGTATTCTTATATAGTCCAGGGAATATGTACATAAGAAGTTAAGCCTCAGATCTTGAGCTACACTATGTGTACACATATTTGATTGATCAAATATATTCTCCGAACTATGGACATAACCATTTTGTAACAATGGTTTAAAATGCCCTGTAGTTCTTTTTGTGCTAACCTCATAGATAACACTATCCACAAGTACTTCTGGATAGCCCCTTTTAATGAACATTGTTCTTAACACTTCACGTTCATTGATGTAGTCTGATTCATCAGATCCCATTCTTGCTGCCCTTTACCATCTGTTCTTTTACCACAGCTCTTTTCTGATGGTAAGGATGGCTGCTGGTAAAGTGCAGTAAGGCTTGAATGTGTTGGCTTTCTATAAATTGTAGTCTTAAATCTATGGTTAGTTCTAGCCTTAGCTATATTTATATTGAGGTAATTGATGTTGCTCAACTCTATACTATATGTAAATTCAAAAAAAATGGTCATCCTAGTAATATTTACTATAAAGGGCTCAATAAATTCTTTTTCCCCTTTCCAAATCAGGAACATATCATCTTGGTACCTAGTGTACCATTTAACATTCTCTTGAAATAGGCTGTTTTTAAATAACAATGTTTTTCCCAATGTGCCATGATACAGTTTGCAAAACTTCCACCGCAAGGTGACCCTATCACTACTCCTGTATTCTGGAGATAAAATTGCCCGTCGAAGGTCATAAAATTATTTGACAACACAATCTCTAATAATACGTCTACTAGATAAATGGTTTTATCATCTACTTTCCTAAGCATCATAAATTCCCTAGTCCATTCTAATCCCAAATCTTGTGGAATGACTGTATACAAGTCCCTCACATCAATTGTGAGAAAGATGTTACTGTCGTCATATTCCAACTTATTGATGTTCTCCAAAAAACTCCATGAGTCTCTACATATTTGGGGTTTTTGTTGTATAAGGGGCTTCAATACGTTGTCAATAAATTTAGCACAGACATATGTTATTGACCCTCTACCATCTATGATGGGTCTAAAAGGGGGATCGATATAGCCTTTATGTATCTTAGGGGAACCAAAAAGGGCAGGAATCTTAGGAGCTGGCATAGATAAATACTGATATATATCAATATCTATTATTCCTTCAAGGAATAAATCATCCAAAATACCTCTAATCTTCTTGTAAGCACCATTGACTTCATTGATACTCACTTGTGTATATACATTTGTGGACAAATACTTATTCATACTCATATTATACTCACTCTGATCCATGAATACCAGCCCTCCACGTTTGTTGGGTTTCATAACCCTAACATTACATACATTCAGTTGATCCAAAAATTCAATTTAATTTTTAGTGATATTTACTTTTTTTTTTCTACGATTATGCAATTCCTTGGACATTGCTCTTAAGTCCATCTCACATATTTTTTCGAATATACTTAAAGTGGTATGCAGTAGGGGGTTAAAAACACTAGAAACCCTTAAGGTATTAGTTAATGAAGAGTTTGTACCCATAAGTGAAGTGAGATTCAGCTTACGAACAAAAAGTTTTAAGTCCACTATTATTCTCCCAACATCAGTCTTTCTATCTGGAACAAAGAATAATCCTTTTGAAAAAAAATCAACCATTTTCTGTTCAATGGTTAGGACTGTGTAGTTAAATATCTTGAAGTCTCCTTTTGAGCTTACAAGTATCTGTGGTTTTTGATCTAAATTTACTGTCATCTCCTTCATTGGTTCAGACAATTCCTTCTCTGTCCTTGGTTCCTGTTTGTGTTGGAATTGTTGTAATTGTTGTAATGCCCATTGCGACCCCTTTGAAAACCCTGGTGATTACTTGTGTTGTTTTGATCATTATTAACAGCCCCTTGTTGCTGTGATATTCTACTATTATGGGCATTGTTGTTATTTATTCTTTCACTACGACGCAGTGGTTGCACCTCTACGGCTTCAGTTGTGTTTCCATTGTCAACTAAACTGTTTGTTCCTTCAATATCAACTTCTTCATAGGAGTCGGAAATTCCTTGTGGACTAGCTATATTTTGTGAGGTTTTATGTGGCCGTGGATATGCTTTGTTGTTGGCATATTCATATAAGTCTCTATTGATCTTTTTCTTTTTTGTGGCCAACAGTTTTGTCAAAGTAGCCTCAATGCTGGAGAATATTCTAGCATATTCATACTTATACCTGGGAAATTCATTGTCAGCATTAATGGAATGTTCAAGTATTTCCAATTTGCTCTTTAAATTATTAATTTCTAAATTATAAAAATTAATCAACGATTGCAAAAACTCCATGCCTCGCTTATCAAACAGTGCCAAAAGTTCTCGATGAAACACGGAGTTCTCTACTAATCCTACAGGGTAGTGCCACTGGTACAAACCCCTAGGAATAATTCTTTTGTCAATGCACTCTTGCAGATATGCAACTTCTAATTGTAGCTTTCAACATTTAAAAAGTTTATGATCAAAGTCATTAAGCATAACATTGATTGTACTCACCCTCAGGTTATGTTCTTGTACAGTTCCGTTTGCTGTTTCATTTCTAAAGAAATTGTTGTGGCTTAAAAAGTTAGCCATAGTGGGGATTGAGCCAGTTTCCCCAGCATGTGCATTCATTTCTTGACGATTGCTATGCTGTTGGTGGACCTCCAGGTTGTTACCATTTTCATTTTGATTATTATTGTTGTTCTGATGTAGAACTGCCGGTTGTGACCGTTCAAGTTCGTTCCTTCCACCTGAATCAGTTTGAACCGGACTCCTTTGCAAAATGTTCTGGCTATTATTCGCTTTGGCATCCATTCTTTGGGTCAGGTTATCCACCTGATGAAGTAGTAATTGCACCAATGCTGTTAAATTCCCTATGGCATTTGTCTCCGAGGGAACTGTCATTGTGTTTGAACCATTAACATCCTGCTGTGTAAAATAACGACTGCGAATTGCTTCCAGCTTTGCTTGCCATTGAACTTGAACAACGTACACAAAACAAGAATAAAAACTGTTTAAATCTCAAAAAGCAGGAGATATGACTGGAATTAATGCAAGCAGGATGGATAAAAACACAGATTTAATAAGCACTTTCGGCGAGGTCAATGCCTCCCCTTCTTCCCCTGTATTCTGGAGATAAAATTGCCCGAAGGTCATAAAATTATTTGACAACACAATCTCTAATAATACGTCTACTAGATAAATGGTTTTATCATCTACTTTCCTAAGCATCATAAATTCCCTAGTCCATTCTAATCCCAAATCTTGTGGAATGACTGTATACAAGTCCCTCACATCAATTGTGTGAAAGATGTTAGATACTATGAGGATAAACTCCAACTTAACATATATGGGTAAGGTATATATGGTGTTTATAGCACATTTTTTAAAATAATTGAGATATTTTTTAGATCTACTTTAATGTTTTTTTGGTATATATTTAATATGATGGTTAATACATAAACATTGAATAGTTTGATATAAATAAGTGATAAGTTAGATTTAGTGTAAGTAAAAATAATAGTATTAGTGTAAGCTTGTTAGCATTTAAGATGAGCATCCAAACTGGTATTAAACAAGTTGTTCGGTTTAAAATAAGTGTGCTTAGTTAAAGGCTCTATATTGACATCATGACATCAAATGGTTTTATTTATTTATTTTTTTAGGTCGGAAAGAGTTTCCGCAAAGTACACATTGATGTATGTTTATTTATGTATTTGTTAAATGGTTTTCTTTAGGATTAGTGGTCACTTAAGAAAAGTAATTATTTAATTGAATAACTGAATAAGGAGCACTATAGTATAAAGGCGTTGTGTTTGTAATGTATTTTGTCTGAAGAAGGGGAGGCATTGACCTCGCCAAAAGCGCTTATTAAATCTGTGTTTTTATCCATCCTGCTTGAATTAATTCCAGTCATATCTCTTGCTTTTTGGGATTTAAACTGATGAGTACATCACCAGGAATAAACAGCTGTATAATGCTCTCCAGTTACTCTCCCCCCCCCAACTAAAGTCAATTTTCTTTTGAGAAATACTCAAATCTATAAAATAGCATTTTATGTCCTCTCCTGTTTCATCTGTAACTAACCCCAGCTTTAAGTCTATATCCTTTTAAGAATGTCAGAGAATTATACTCTGTGCCCATAACATAGTCTATAACTTAGTGCAAACATACAGTTTGAAATACAGTTAAAAATTCAGTTTAACATATAACCACTTAAGCTAGTGACTCCCTATCATATCAACTGCTCCATACTAGAATCCTACATACCCAAACTCTGGAAAGTATCTCACTTACCAAGGCGTAAAGAAACACTTGAAGTCAGTGTTAGCTTGCTTCGCTCACCCTCACTGTGCTCCGGCTTGCCCCGCTCCTCTCCCTGCCCCCAATTTCCCCCCACTACTTCTACTTTTATTCTAACCCCTAATCACCTGACCAGTAGTCCAACCCTTATTTCCCTAACAACTAGCCCAACCCACTCATCCTACCTTCCCCTCCCTCCAATCCAATTACATCCCACACTGATCCCACTCCCAACAACACATTCCCAGACAACACACCTCTACCCTCACACACAACCAACCAGGAATCCTTGTTGTACTATTCACTCAAAGTAGTATCATGTTACACACACTCTCATCCCTATCACTAGCTCTACTATTGCTAACCTTCCTAACGTCCTTACAAACAGACCTACCGCTGCACAACTACTCCTATCACACTACCCACACTAGCCCATCATCTCAAACCCACTCATACTTCTACATCTGCCCCACAATCATAAATCTTACAACTACATATTACTCACTAACAAAAATGACAACATCTCACTACACTAAGAAAAACTCTCATAGACCAAGCTCACAAACAATTAATATTAAAAAACACATACTGACACTCCTACAAACTCTGCTAACCTCTGGTGACATTCACCCAAATTCAGGTCCCCTCTAAGCCAGACAAACATCTGACCTGCTGATCCTAAATCTCAACATAAGAAGTATTACCAACAAGCTAACAGACCTACATGCATTCATAGCCCACTACGACCCTGATGTACTCAAAATTACAGAGACCTGGCTTAAACCCGGTATCCAAGATGAAGACTTTCTCCCCCCAGGGTATAATACACTTAGATCTGATAGAACAAACAGGAAAGGAGGAGGAGTAGCCATTCTCTTTAAAAACACCCTTAACCTCCAGCTCCTGCACATCACACCACCCACTTTTCAAAATGCTGAAGTCCTATTTTCTGTCCTATCCATAAGAAACACCAAGAAGATCAATATAATATGCTGCTACATACCTCCAGGCAACAACTTACTCATAACAGAAGACATTCTACACTGGACAAAGGACAATCTACCTCAGGAAACAATCCTACTAGGAGACCTTAACACTGACTGGGCCACCTGTAACTCTAGCAGCCCCTCTACACATATCAGTCTATATGGGTTCTCTCAACTAATTGAAGAACCAACTAGAACAGATGAGAAAACAAAGAAAGAATCCATACTGGACTGGACACTAACCAACTATCCCAAACAAAACTATACAGTAGGCTGTCTCCCAGATGACCTAAGTGATCATCTCCCCACCTTCCTACTCCAGAAACACTCCAATTACCCCAAATCAGTAGTCTACAAATTCGTACAAGATGACCGTAACCTTACCCCACAATACCTAAATACTGTCCTAAGCCACTGCAACTAGGAACCACTACGGACACTTGGGTTAGACCAGGCAGTAGACTACTTCAATACTACCTTCTCTAACATCCTTAACAGTCTAGCTCCCAGCAGAAAGATCAGAGTTAAAGCCAACTATGCACCCTGGATAAATAAGGACACCAGAGCCTTACTAAAAGCTAGAGATAAAGCCTGGAAAATCTGGAAAACTGACAAAACCTCTAGCTCCAGGAAATATTATCAACAGCTTAGAAACAAGGCCAAGGCTGAATCCAAAATAAACAAACAAAACTATTTTCTTAGCACCCAAAGGAAATATTCAAATAATCCACAAAAATTCTGGCATGCCATTAAGTCCCTACTAAAGCCAGGCAAAACCACTACTCCAGCACCCAGCTCTAATAACAATACCCTAGACATAGCTTCTCAATTTAATAACCATTTTACTAAATCCATCTTAGCCCTGTCCAGTCAAATAACCAAAAATAGTCTACCTCAATAACAACCTAACCTATCCCACATCAACCCCTCTTTCAGCCTATCACCAGTGCCCACCTCAACTATCAAAAAACTACTCCTAAAACTAAAGCCAACTACACTGGCAGCTGATAACATACCTGCTGCATACCTAAAAATGGCTAGTGACTCCCTATCATATCAACCGCTCCATACTAGAATCCTACATACCCAAACTCTGGAAAGTATCTCACATCATTCTTCTCCATAAAGGAGGTAATTCTTAAGAATTCTCCAACTACCGACCTATTACCATCCTTTGTCCCTTATCTAAAATTCTTGAGAAATGCATCCACTTGCAAGTGATGACATTTCTTAACACACGCAATCTACTATCTACCACACAACAAGGTTTCCTTCCACATCACAGCACTACCACAGCCCTTCTGTTCTTCACTAATCATATAAGCCTTCACAGGAATGATAACAAATATGTATCAGCCATTTTCTTAGACCTGTCAAAAGCATTTGACATGGTCTCCCACTCCATTCTACTAGACTCACTAACATCATTATCCTTCACCTCCTCTACTATAGCCTGGCTCAGAAGCTACCTATCTGCCAGGCAGCAGTCAGTCCAGTGGAAAGGAACTCTGTCTACACATCTTCCAACCACCATAGGAGTCCCACAGGGCTCTATACTGGGCCTACTATTGTTCTCTATTTTCACAAATAACCTCAATAGCTCTACACAGCATGTCACACTCATATAATATACAGATGATTCAACCCTAATCTGCTCCGCCTCATCTCCCACCACCCTACATACACTCACTCAAGATACCTTTAACTCAGTAGAAAAATGAATATCAGGTGTCCAGTTAATTCTAAATCCCAAAAAGACAAAACTGCTACTATTTACCCCTAATAGAAAAAAAAACCTCCCCTTTACCCTAACATCTAAGGACAGCACCACCATCTCCCCTTCTAACCACACCAAACTTCTGGGCATTGAAATAGATAATAATCTCCACTTTGATGTTCACATCTCACATACCATAAAACTAGTACACAACAATACTAGGCTCCCTATACAGGCATAAGTCCTTTCTCTCACAAAAAGCAAGAGTCACTCATGCACAAAGTCACCTCCTCTCAACTCTATTATACGCAGCACCAATCTTTACTCAAATCAGACAATATGACTTAGACAAACTAGAATCATGCTACAATAAAATAGCCAAGTTTGCTACTAACTCAACCTATAGAACCCATCACTGTGCTGCACTAAAAGAACTACAATGGCTTTAGCTACCACAGTTACTTAACTGTCACCAGCTGGGCACAGCCTACAATATTCTCAAATATCCTGAAAAAAACCCTCATTATCCAACCTACTTACTGTCTATACTGCAAACCAGTACCTAAGATCCAGTGAAAAACCTCTCTCTCCATCATCAAGGCTAACAATAATGCAGGGAAAGCACTCTACTCCCACACCGTTGCCAGAAATTGGAACTCTCTTCCCCTATCTGTGTCCACTGCCCCCTCCACATCCATATTCAAAAACTCCCTCAAATCGCACCTTCTTAGTACCTGGTTATCCCCTTGTATCACATAACCCTACCCACACACTGCTATTAACTCCCCAAACTCCTCTCTGATCACATGCTGGTTCTCTGATTCCCTGTAGGCTTGGTCATCTGAAAGGGTACTTTTAACTGTAGAATCAAGGAAATGAAAGTAACCAAAAAACCACAGCAGAACGGTGTCAATAAAGGCAGTCTTCCAAAAAGTCCAAATCACAAAATTCCAGTGTAAAATGTCCTTTTTATTAGTATAAAAACAACAGTATTTAGCACATCCCAGGGCTCAAAAACACAACCATTAGCTATTTATATAGACATGAAATTAAAGAGTTTTCACACTAAATATCAACATGTTTTAATTGATTCCTAGGATTTTTTGAAAAAAATAAGAGATGATCTATACGATGATAGAATAACATTCATTAAGGTTGACGTTAAGGATTTATTTTCTGTTATTCCCCACCTGATAGGCATGGAATGGTTTGAAAATATGTTGATAGAGATGAAACTATTAAAATCAGATGAATTTAAACTAGTAGTAGAGAATATGGAACTAGTGTTAAAGAATAATTATATATATTTTCAAGGGGAATATTATCACCAAAAGGAGGGGGTTGCAATGGGGGCAGCATGTGCCCCCAAATACGCAAATATTATGATGTTATATTGGGAAAAACATTATGTATTTGAATCAGACTACTCTAGATTTATTAAGAGTTATTACCAATACCTAGACAACATATTTATATTGTGGGAGGGTCCAGAGTTATTCATAGACAAATTTATGGAATATATTAACAATAGTACCACTTTTCTTAGTTTTACACATGAAATAAATGCACATGAAATTCACTATTTAGATGTAAAATTACAAAAAGATTATGTTACAAAAAGATATAAGTCTACTATTTACAGGAAAGAAAACTTTTACAATTCATACTTACATTTTGATAGTGACCACCCAATTCAGTTGAAAAGAAATGTGGTAAAAGGTCAGATGATTCGAGCTGCCAGGATGACATCTGACAAGGAAGATTTTATTAAAGAAATAAATATTATACAAAATATGTTTCATCAGAGAGGGTATCCGAATGAATTAACACAGACTATAAAGGAATTGGCAATTGAGAGATGGGGTACTATGTATATACCTTTATTAAATCAACAGTTCAGTACTCAAGTGCTTCAGACTAGTATGATGAATACAGAGAATAAAAAAGATAAGATAGGAACATCACCGTACCTGACTCTAACCTATTACAAAGTAATGGCTCAAAAGATGTATAAATGAAACATGGGAAATGTTTAAATCCATGCCTACCAGAGTTACTGTTTTTCAGAATACACTGACATTCAGTTATAGGAGAAATGAAAATTTGAAAAACATTTTAGAAAAGAAACACAATGAAAAAAATGGAAAAACAATGTACAACAATAATAGTAGTAACAACAATATTAGTAAAAGGGGTACCTTTAGGTGTGGTAGGTGCCCCCAATGTCCTTTTATTGCAGGAGAAAAAGAACTAAAAATTCCTAGTGTGAAGATAACATTAAGGACTAGAAAATATAGCAGTTGTTACACTCAAGGAGATGTATACTTAGCGTATTGTAAATCTTGTTGGGGTTATTATGTAGGCAAAACGGAAAGACATTTGAGGAGGAGGATCTATGAACATATTAGGGACATCAATCGTAAGAATTTAAATAATGCCCTTTATAGACACTCACTTACATGCCATGATGCTAATTTCAAATTTTGGGTCCTGGAGGAGGTGGAACGTGCTGAAAGAGGGGGAGATTGGGAGACAAAACTGGAATATAGAGAAATGATTTGGCAACTAAAATTGGATGCTTGTAGTGGTAAGGGCCTAAATGATCATATTTCAATTACACCAGCCCTCAAATTATTATCTCAAGACCCCAAGAGAAATAAAATATGAATTGATTCTTACTTTTCCATTCAGATACACTTATATATTTTTACAGATGTTGTATTTATTTAATCTAGTTATTTCTGTATTTATTCATGTATTTATTTATGTATTTATTCATGTATCTATCTATTGATTTATTTGATATATGTTTCCTACGCCATGTGTTTTATGATACAGATGAACCCAATGATGTTACATGTGTATACATACAAGCGACCATCATTTATATGTTTTTTTATATATTTTTTATATATGGTATTTTACCACCATTTTATACAATTGTATAAATCATATATATTTTATATCAATTGATGAGTATACATTGGTTTTAGGTATCTATGTTTATATGTTTATATGCTTTTGTGGGTCCAAGCATCAATTTGTGTTGTTCTAAACATACTTCATACATATTTATACATATTTACATATTTATATATATTTTTACACTCTTGAACATTTTTATTATATATTTATATACATAATATTTTTAGGAGAAATATCTAATGGTTTTAAGATTTTAAATAATTTTTTCATTTTCAAATGAATTTTTACAGAGCCCCGCAATTTTGGGTTAAACAAGTATTTTTTTAAAAAAAGCCAGCCCACTAGATTTATATTTTGAATTCACAATTGTTGGATTAATTGAATCGATTTATGGTTTATTGGTTAATTGGCTTCAATATAAATACAGGGGTGGAAGCACTATATGAATGGATTCTGAAGAGGTCTCTGGTGTGGAGACGAAAGCACTAAATCCTGTTGTTTTTATACTAATAAAAAGGACATTTTACACTGGAATTTTGCGATTTGGACTTTTTGGAAGACTGCTTTTATTGACACCGTTCTGCTGTGTTTTTTAACTGTAGAATCTTACTTGATATATTTTCTTCTCTTACCAATGTATAACTGACATTGTCATTTTACCTACATTCTATATCTTCTTTTATCTGGAGTGTTTTATTAATTTCTTGTTGTTATATTACTATGCTCAGCATATATGATAAAACCTGTTTTGTGTATTATGCTGGATGTACTGTAACTGACATTGTCTTTTACCTATGTTCTATATCTTCTTTTACCTGGAATGTTTTATTAGTTTCTTGTTATATTACTATGCTCAGCATACACGATGCAACCTGTTTTGTGTATTATGCTGGATGTACTGTATTTGTATAACTTGATACCAGAGCTTTTCTCCCCGGGCCTCCAGTGAAAATGGACCTGGTCCAGTCGGAATTTCCCAGTTAACAAATGTAAACTAAATAAATAAATGAGCTCCCTGCCTAAACTATGGTATAGTTTATATGAGTAGCCTGATGGTATAGAGGAAGGACGTCAATCTGTCCTGATAGAGACCTAAGTTTGATAATGGGCTTAAGCTGCTGGAAGGGCCAGCTGGTGCAGGTGGGGGGATAGGACTGAATGGCTGACAGCCATCTGCCCTTTCCTGCAGAAATGGCTTGGAGAAAACCTCCAGCTGTATGAAGTATGGTGGAGACCAGGGGCCTTGCAGCTCTGACATTCAGTAAGTATGGCACACAGACTGATGCTATTGCATATTACTCCTATGTAGGGATTCTGATGACTGCTGTCACAGTATGATGGCTCTCAACAGCCAGTCCATACATATCCTGTGAGTCCTGGCCTCATAGCTGTTGGAATTGTACCACAAGGCTGATACCTTAAGAAGCTCAATAGCCTGCCTGATGAAGAAATATGGGATTCTCCGGCTGAAGCCATGGAGGTACACAGTGGGAGTGAGTTTGCTGTCTCAGAACATAGCTGGATGCTTCACAGCAGGTGAAGGGATAACAAATTAAAAAATATACAACATATATATATATATATATATATATATATATATATATATATATATATATATATATATACACATACATATATAAAGAGATAGATGTAGATATATAGATAGATATAGATAGATATCATACTGCAACATCAGAAGAGTCTTACCATATCATAATTTAAGCAGGAAATGGTAAATAGGATAGAATCAGGTGGCATGCAACTGCTTACTGTTTGTAAACAAAATATTTTTCATTACCAGTCATCATCTCCCTCAAACTACAGATATTTTCCACCATTGATTTACTCATAAGAATTTACATAAGCTTTAGTGTCTGTCTCAGGTATACAGTCACTTTCAGGATTTATTTGCATGTTGCTAGTTTTCATCAAGTGATTTTAAAATAAGTTATGCTTCATTACAGTGTAGCTTTTTTGTTTTTCAGATTGTAACTATGGGACCTTTTATGTCCATTTTAATTACTGTACTTTTTAGAAGCTCTTTGCAATTTCATTTAGGAACATAGGTAATCAGTGGGCTAGCTGCCTTTGTGGGCCATATTAAGCCTAGCCAATTTCGCTTTTAGTGGTGAAGATGAAACCCTGTACCATATATGTGTATTGTAAACACTTTAATCATTATGCCAAGATGCAAAAATCGACTTGAGTATTTGCTGAAAGTGTGTTTTTTTACAGAAATCTATTGACAGACATTGCTTTTTTATTCAAAATGCATTTGTCTAATTGCCATTCAAATGCTGTCTAAAATGCTACCATTTGTTTGACAAGTGGACTTTCTAATCTACTATCCAAGGTTTAATTATGTGGAGGGAATTTTAGTAGACATAGAGGTGGTGATTGTTTTTAATGCATTTGTGAATGTTTAAACACTTGACTAACTTCCATATATATGACTGCTATTTCACAAGTTCCCATGTCTATAATTGCTGTGACATCAGTTTTCCTCAACTGGATATGTTCTATCACTGTTTCAGTGGTAACAGTTATCTTTTTGCAATGAATGAGCATGATCTTTAGTGACTAAGCTATCAAGTTATGAAGGTTTTATATAGAACCCGGAAAGGAGCAACCAGGATATAAACAGTAAAACAGAATGAGCAATACACAGGTGCTTCCAAGTTCCACAGGAAAAAAAGACAAGCAATGGATACGGAATTCTGTTTTATTGTCAACAGTGCTTTTGTCCACAATGATCAGGACTTCATCAGAACTAACTTTATCTTTTATCTAGAGTTGATATCTTTTAATATTTAACCATCAGTACTATCTTTAGGAGGTCATATAATAGAATTATAAATATGCAATAAAACAGTAACATTTTGAACCATTAACTTGTTTTTCATTTATTTAAATTAATTTTTCATTTTTTACATTTTTATGATATATTTTGTAATTTTTATATGTTCTTATTTCATTGCTTTCTACTGTTGGTTATACACATTAATCTTCTTTTTATTTTCTCAAATATATTTTTATAGAATTTTACAAACTTTTCAGACATACTAAGGAAAAACTGTAAGCCATTACAGGAAGCAATAAAGTATAGGTATATATTTAATATATAACAGTTAGTGCAAAAACTATGCATTTATAAAACAGCAGTTATCGTACAGGCAAAGTTACATCTTAGAGAATAATATAAGCAGTAAAGACCTCCAATAACCTATTACAGTCAAAGTCTAGACATCTTCTTCTTCTTTTGGCTTTTCCTAGTTAGGGGTCGCCACAGCGGATCACTTTCCACTCATGATTGGCAATGGAGTTTTACGGTGTCAAGTTGCCAGCCCGGCGCCCAACCTTCCACAGAAGGCACACACACACACACACACACACACACACACACACACACACACACACACACACACACACACACACACACACACACCTAGGGCCAATTTAGTGTGTCCAATCCACCTACAGCATGTCTTTGGGATGTTGGAGGAAACCAGATCACCCGAAGGAAAGCCACGCGACCACAGGAAGGACACGCAGACTCCGCACATAAGGCACCCCAGCCGAGGATCAAAACAGAGAACCTCTTGCTGTGAGGTGGCAATGCTAACCACTGCACCACCGTGGCCGCCCACAGTCAAAGTCTAGAGATACAAATGGAAAATGGTTTGGAAGGAGGAGTATATGACTGTAAAAAGAAAAGTGGTAAGGAGGGTATGCCTATATAAAACAACTATTTACACCATGTACAACTATTTATATCATATTTATAACAAAATAATATAACAAAATACTTTGTAAAATCAAAAGTTACAGTGTGATGATAACAATGTCTAATGATTATAGGGCCAGATATGAAACCGATGGAGGATTTCCTGGAATGCAATGTTAGTGATCCACATTTTGGAAGATTATTTAGTTTGGATTAGGTCAAAAAGGCTACACCAGTACTTCTGAAAATATCCCCTTTTCTTTTTGTTATTATTGCATAACTTATGTGCAGATATATATTTGATTGCCATTGATGTAAAGTTTTCCCAAGCTATTGCTGAGGGATTGACCCAATTCTTGGCTATAAAATATTTGCGAAGAGCGCAGGCCATAACACAGATGCGGCGATGGATACCCTTAAGAGATTTAGGAATTATATTTAGAATCATGGTTTGCCAAGAAAATGTGTTTTTTTCGTATACCATTTTTTCCAACTGAGTTCTGAGAGAACACCAAAGTTTGTAAATATTCTTACAGCTCGAAAAGATGTGAAGTATATCTACATATGGGAGGGAACAGAATGTACAGGTTAGGTTTTTATTGTATCCGAATTTCAGTAAGACTGCTAGGGTATATTAGGAAATGTTGTTTATCATAAGTTGAGTATAAATTAGGTTTTTGAAGGGGGTTAGATTCAGGGTATTATTGATTGCTTCGCACTTAGACTCCGTAGATATTTCTCCTTGTATGCCATCCCAATATTTGGAAAATAAAAGTGAATGATTATATTTAATGCTTGACACAAGTTTATAAGTATTCAAAATCATTTTGTTCCGTAGGGAAAGTGATTTAATGATAGATTGTGATACTGTAATGTCTTGCTCCTTCACTCTATAGCAAGAGAATTTTTGTTTTATAAGTGAGCTAATTTGTCTTAAGATAGGATCATATTTGTTAGGAGCACCAAATAAGGCTTTGACCTCAGCAACATTTTTAGAGTTATAAAAGTGTCAAACTATGGCTTTCTTAATAATAGGGAAGTTTGATTGATCGATAATTTTATTATAGATTTTTAAGTTAAGGTTTAGGTGAATAGGTTAGAAAATGGGAACAGTATTGTCTAAATTTAAAGAGGTCATCAGAGACTGAAAGATGCAAATTTTGCTCTTTAGTGTAGGCAAGATCTTGAACTTGTAGTCACCATCAGGTGCTAGAAAAGGGACAGCATATGGATTGAATTTTAACGAATATATATAGTTGTACCAGATTTTGATCCAGGTTGGGTACCAAGATTCAGCAGAAGGATCATAGCAGGCTATTTGAATTAGACGGCTAGCATTAATGATGTGGTAATATAAATTAAAGTCTGGGAGACTTAAACCGCCTTTGGTCTTAGGGCTAATAAGTTTCCTGCATGATATTCTGGTTGATTTAGGGAACCATAAAAACTTTCAGATTATGCTTTCCATTTTTCTGAAAAAAATTTTCGGAACATTTAAGAAGATGGAGTTAAGATGAAAAAGGATTCTAGGTAAAATATTAATTTTAATGATAGCGGATTTTGATAGCAAAGAAAGATTGATGTTTCTCCATCTAGTTAGATTGTTATTTACCTGATCCCAGACTCTATATAGGTTTGGTCTTATTAGTTCTTGGCGAGGGTGTGTGAAATTTATTCCTAGGTATTTGAGTGTATATTTGAGAGGAATGTCAGACAGGGGGAAGTAATATTCTAAATGATTTGCAGGGTTTAATGGAAAAATAGATGATTTTTCAGGATTTAATAGTTATAATTAGCAGCCTCAGTAAAAAGATTAATAGAATTTCGGATTTTATGAAGATCGGTGTTAGGAAGCTCAAAATAGATGTTTAGGTCATCTGCAAATGCAGAATAATTTATATCAATGTTGAAGACTTTTGGGATATGGTGATAAGTCTTGTTTAACCCAGAGAAGGAAAGGTTTGAGATATAAGTTGAAAAGATAAGGTGAGAGTGGGCAGCCTGCCTACTGCCATTGGTAATTTTAATAGGGAGTGATAAAGTTTTATTTATATACAGGGAAGTAGAGGCATTGTTATAAAGCATCTTAATAGTGTTGATAATAAGATTGGGAAAGTTAAAGAATTTCATGGTTAGGTAAAGGAAGTTTAGATCAACATTATCAAAGGCTTTTGTAGCATCTAGGGTGAGTGCATAACTTGAGTGGTTATCACTTTTAAGAAACAGCATTAATGTGTTTAATGTAAGAGTATTGTCACACAGCTGCCTTTGTTTCATAAATCCCAGCTGTTCAGAAGAAATGACTGTAGCTATAACTTTCTGAATTCTATTAGCAAAAATGGTAGATAAAAATTTTGCTGTCAACATTAATAAGGGCAATGGGCCTATAGCTGAGAGGGTTGGACTTGTCAGAGTTCGGTTTTGGGATGAATATTGTTTTTGAATTGTTCATATACTTATTAATCCCTTTAGAGATGATATAATTATACATGGCAATTAGAGTTTAAGAAAGGTGATGACTAAAAGTTTTATAAAATTCTCTTGTAAAACCATCCGGTCCTGACGCCTTATTTGGTTTCAATTTTTTAATAGCTAGCACTATTTCATTCAGTGTTATGGGGCTGTTTAGAAGGGTGTTTTGAACAAAGGATAATTTTGGAACAGATAGCTCATTTAGGAATTTTTTGTGCATTTATTTGGGGTCTGGTTTTTGTGATTAGAGATTTCAGTGAAGATATTTACAAAAGAGTTAACAATATCTTCATTACTGTATAAGTTTTTCCCTTTGTATTTTATTTCATTAATATAGTTTGGTTCCTCTTTGATATTTATGAGTCTAGCTAGTGTTCTGGATGGGGTCTGGGCCCATTCTGAAATTCTGTGAAGGAGTTTGAGTTCTACCAAGGATTGATATTTGTAAGTGAAAGGAATATATATATTTTTTTGTATCTCATGTAGTTTCTTTTCCAGTTCAGGAGAAAAATCCTTTTGTAGTTGTGCATCAGTCATCTTTTGTTCATTGTTGAGGTTATTGATGTACAATTTCTCTTTTTTGTTATAATAAGATGATTTTTGTATGAGTATTCCTCTGATGACAGCTTTGGCTGTAGCCCATTGGATATCTAAGGGGATGGTGGATAAAAAGGATTCTGCATCAAATTGTTTCAGATAATCATTAATTTCCTGCAGAACATCTTCTTTTTTAAAAATGTTACTGTTTAGTGACCAAGTGGGACTACTACCATCAGGATTCAAGTGGTGAGTGGGATTAATACAAAGTGAGACATTCGAGTGGTCGGATATGGATCTAGCCTCAAGGGCAAAGTTTGCAATTTTGTTTGAAAAGATATCAGAGACCAAAAAAATAATCAATTCTGGACCAGACTTACTTATTTAGCTCTCTGTCATGGTCAAATATTAAAAAAGGGTCAACTAAGTTGAAGCTCTTTATCAAATCCTGAATAGATGCAGTTACTTGCGAGGGCTGTTTCCTGTTTTTATTTGCACTATCATTCAAGGGGTCCATGAGTGCATTCCAGTCACCACCAATAATGAAAAGATGATTGGAAATTGAAGTAGTAGATTATGTATTTCATAGAAGAATAAGTGCTGGTTTGTACAAGGGCTATATAGGTTTAAGAAAAGTAAAGGGGATTTTACCTGAGGGTATGAGCAGGAAAATAAACACCATCTACTATTCGGGTCAATTTTAGTATTTAGCACTTCGCCAGGAAAGGATTTTTTAATTATTATTAAAGTACCTTTTGATGCAAGACTATTCCCTGCTGATATTACAAGTTTAATCCAATTTCTTTTTTTTAATATTATCCCATTGAACATTTGTCATATGGGTCTCCTCTAGAAAGATGATGTTAGATTTATCATGAAAAATCAGTTGCATAATTAGTTTCTTTTTATTCTAATCTTTTTTATTTTCATTATTGCAATATTATAAAGTGCTAAAATTATAAGTACTATAATAAACTTGTAATTGAATTTATGACTTTAGCAAAAAAAAAAGCAAGAAACCAAATTAAAGACTTAAAGTAACCACATACTACAGCTTCATTCAATGCATATAATGTTACAACAAAAAAAAACTAACCTGGGATTCATAAATGTTATAAGTGTGCAATATGTTCAATGATTTCTATTCATTTTGTTTTTCATGTGCCAGCTGTTTGTTACCTAAAACTGTTTTACTTTTTCTGCCCTAGCATCCTTCACTCTTTCAGTTTCATTTCATATTAATGCTATTAGGACTGTATACCCATCTGTCATGTGGAGCTAGTCCACTGCTCGCTTTCCATATAGGTTCATAGGTTAGTACTAGGCTAACTGCCCTTGTGAGCTATTTTAAACCTAACCAATTATCCCTTGTGAGACTCAAACCCTGCACCTTGTGTTTGTAAGGCAAACACCTTAACCATTAGGCCACCCTATTTCCACTTTGTCTATGATTTTCAGTCAATATCTTTACATACAGTTTGCTGTATAATTTCTCCTTTTTGTAATGAGCTGAACAGATAAGCCAACAGTCTTTGTACCAGTCTGTCACTGGATGATGAATGTTTTGATTTTATGGTTATTAAAAATAGTGTCTATTAGCTTATGTTCTGTTAACAGTTTGGAAGTCTTTGCATACAAATTTATGGGAAAGTGCTCACAAGACCTGATAACTGCCAGTGTTATCTTTTTGTGTCTTTGAGTAATTCCCTCCCACGTCAGACAAAGGTTTGTTGCTATATGCAACATTATTTTGCTCTTTGTCTCTGAAGTGTTTTGTTCCCTGCAGCCACATAGTGAATTTCATTGAAACAGGGTGCATTTTCCACCACACTCTTACTTTACTGCATAAAGCTCAAAGATTTTGGGAACACTCAAAATCTGAATTTATAAATGAAATCATGCCTTTATGGAAATAAACTTGTCACAGCTATTTACAGATTTTATAACTCTTTCAGATGCTTTCAGATCATAATTCTGTACTGACAAAAGACAAGTTAAATATTCACTAAAGTTCAGTAACTCACAGCTCTCCTTAGCTTCATTCATATCAAGACTACATACCTTCCTTGCCTGTGTCTCTAGTCTTGTTTCAGTTATCTTTAAGTCAACCAGGCCTGTTTGGTATTATAGAAGCCCTTGCACTGGAATCATTGGAATCATGCTCCCATCTCTATAACTCTCTTGGATAGACCCTCATATAGTAATCAGGTTCCTGTCTTTATAGCTCCTTTGGACCAGACCCCTGCCTGCATAGCTCTGTAATCACTCTGCAGGGAGAGGCAAATGTCTCTTCTATTCCATTTTTATGGCAGAGTTACTTTGCCTTAACCTGTACTCCATCTCATTATATGACAGATCTTCCAACTCTTTTTGGATATATCTATGGACCATTTTATTGAATGTGATATAAATAAACAGTTGCTTTATGCTGAAAAATTTCTTTGCTTTAGTTCAACATGTTTTTTTTAAACCAGAGACAAAACATTTGCTATGTTAGCCTGATCAGGTTTACTTAATGGTGTAATTAAAGTTATACAAAAAAGGGCTGATGAACACCCCTGCAGAGTATTTTTGTCCTTTGTTAAGTAACATTTGATGTGTGGAACAGTAAACCTTCTAAACTGGAGCAGAACATCAGGAGAATGCTGGAATTTGCTCCTGTTAAAAGAGTCCTGAATTACCAAAGACATACAAAGACACAGAGATAAGAGAGAGAGAGAGAGATAGGGTGGCACTTAGAGAGAGAGCAACCCTTCTATATGTTTTGAAGGAACTGGTTGTGAAATTGTTGCCAGTGCTAAGAATTGTTTTTTTTTAAAAAACTTCAAATTTTTATTTTGTATATTAAACAACACTGATTTCTAAAGGTCGTGTCTTTTCTGTCTTAATGCTCCACTTTTTTGATAGCAGTGAATATTTTTGACTCATCTGTAATGCCAAGGTTCTGAGACTGTCCCCTATCACTGGCAAAATATAGCAGCCATCTGTATCAGCATGTGTTTATCCAACATAAGAGAGCTTGACTTGGTTTGCATGCTGGTCATTTTTCCCCTTGTTGAGTATACCTCTATTTGCCAGGATGACAACTGCAAACTCATTACAGCTGGCTGTTGCTGTTACAGCTCAAGGATGGTAGCAATGGCAAAATCAGTTGCTATGTTGAGGACAACGCCCCAGTTAAAACAACTAATTAAGGAAAATGATTGATCTAGAGGCATATCTTGCCATATCTGAGTAGTAATCCCACATATAGGGAAGAGACTGAGACAACTGTGCCAGGATCTTTTCAGCCCAGCTGTCCAGAGAACCACTGAAATCCTTCGGCCATAGGAGGGACTAAGTATTATACCTATAAAACAGTTACTTGACAGACATGGTGTTACAGCAAAGAAACAAGCCCAAAAGTTTCATAGCTACACTTTTTCTCAAAGAAAGAATTGCAAGATCACAATTATGTGGCTTGAAGCATATAATTTTATGGATAGATACCAAGGCTCAATATGCTTGCTCTGTAGGACTAAATATTTGTGAGACACAGCAAGAAAGCATACAGTATCTTCCCTACTCCTAAATCTCTGTTTTATTCATCTCCCATAGTCACTAACGTTTAAGAAACCCAGCTAAACAAGCTCAAACAATGTTACAACAATGTTATAAAATTTCCCACCAATTTCCTTCATAGAACCCATCACTGTATAGTCCTTACACATCTGCAGTGGTTAGAATTACCCTACTGTCTAACATACACCCAACTATTACTTATCAACCACAATAGTACATATAAACCAAACAACTGTCCATCTCTTACTAATGTTACACAGCTGTATAATCCTTCCAGAACTCTACTGTGACAAGCACTTATTTCACATTTCTAAAGCCAGCAACTCTGCAGGTAACTCCCTTTACTCACAATGTATCCAAAACACGGAACACTATCACTCTAGCACTAAAACGAGCACACTTCTTAAAATCATTTAAAGCATATCTAAAGCCTCATTTACTTAACTCTTAGCTCTGCCTATGCTAAGCACCTGGACAATCTTCTATGTATTCAACGTCTTTCATATCATTCTCCTTTAATACTCTCCCAAACTTCTCAGCTAGAGCGTCTTCTGTGTGGAGACATGCGTGAATAGGCGTACCTTTGTTGAAGGTTGTGCGTCAAGGCCGGCAACTCTGCACGTAAAAATCTACTGCCAATCATTAGCGAACCGGAGTTCCGCTGTGGCGACCCCTAACCAGGAAAAGCCGAAAGACACAACAACAACTCTCCCAAACTTCTTTTTTTTTTATTATGAAACTGAGAAAAGCACATTCAGATGAGCCGAAACCAAGTCCACTCCCAGTTTATTGATCACAAATCCATGTAAAAAATGACAAGAATGCTTAAGTGAATCCCTGCGTTTTAGTCTTCACAGAAACTTCATCAGTTAAAAGTGTACCAACCACATATAGAGTATTTATACAGTCCTATATCCCACAAAACCATGCACCAATTAATCAATTAAACAATTTATACCAAATATTAACAAATTAAACAATTTGTACCAAATATTAAAAACTTCTACCAAATATTAAAAACATAAATATGTACGAACAACATATAATTATATATATTGTATGTAAAATAATGCATTAAAACATAATTTTTTAATAATAATTTATTAAAGGCTTGACAATTGAGAGAATATGCTTTATTTATAATATGTGTTTTTAAAGCATTATTTTACATACACACATTTTCATTGAATATCAGTACTAGATTAAATAAAACATAAAGCGGTCAAGTTGGTTTATTTTGAGCGCATTGGACACCACTTGTTTGGTTTTATAGTTATCAAGATGTTAAAAACAAACTGCTAAATACATCTCATAACCATCACCAAAGGCAATAATAAAGCTTTCTTAAATATCATCTGAAAAATGAAGGTTGAAAATCAGGGGTGTCACATATTAATAAAAGACAATATATAAGTATCCAATCCAAAAGAATCAGCCAATATACTCTACGAAAGATTTAAGAAAAAATAAATGAAAAAGCAGAAAAAGATGGAGACTGAGTTAGAACTCTAGAGTAATCTATCAGCTTTCAGAAAGAATGTTGTAGAAAGTACCTTGAATAAAAATACACCACCTCCACAGGATCCAGTAGTCCAAGGGCATTAATATACAAAAAAATGAACACTGCTATTGCTACTTCTAACAGTCATAAGAATGAATAATAATAACTAAGAATATATATATATATATATATATATATATATATATATATATATATATATATATATATTATATTTAGAGAGAGAGAGAGAGATAGTGATTGTGTTGAGAAACGGTTGTGAATGAAGTTCAGAAAAGCAGGGTTATTTACAGTCAATGTATGTGGTTCACCATTAGTGTTACATATTCTATTTAAAGCAATGAAACAGAAGATCATAGATCTGTATATAGAAAGAAAAAAGAGGTCAATGTTCTTAGTTTATGATTAATATATGCTGGTGAAGGAAAGCTCCTGCTTTCTAAACTTAACATTATATGAATAAGTATAGACTACTATAGTTGAAGGCTGAACAATTCACTCACTGTAGTGAAAACATTTTACATGATCTCACATACTGATATACTGCAATGCTAAAATGTTAAAAAATAACAGTGATACAGTTAACCAGATTTAAAAAAAGTTACTTTGCAATGCATTCTTAGACTGGTAAGGCAGGGAGTGACTTTAATATATCCAACACCCTGTGCAAGCTTGAAGAGTCTTCATACATTCTTGATGTGTTAATTACATGCACCTACACGTGAGTATGGAACAATCAAATAAATCAAAGTGCATTAATGTGCTCAAATCTAAACACTGTAAATGTTAACTAATACTAGATAAATTAAAAATAAATAGAAATGAATGATACAAATGTTAAAAAAGAGGACAAGTGATAACATTTAAAAAGTGCAGATATAAAATGAAACTAAAAATATTTCATCATAAAATACTGAATGCAAAGGAGTAGTATGGAATTAATTCAAAAGACACGTCAAAAAAGTATCACAGCCAAAACAGGTAAATACATAACAAGTGAAACAAAATGAGTTAGCATCATTATTAAGTAAAATTCTGATAAGACATTATCCTCAGATTCCTTATTATCAGACTGCAACAACAACGTAAATAAGTAAAGATGTGCTTCCAAATGACAGACGATTAACAATTCACCAACAACATGAGGGGTGGTGCCAAACATGTACTGCTAAACAACAATAATATCATATGTTTAATTTAATTACTGGTGACACATGGCTCAAAAATTTTGACCTGAAGGCATTGAAGGTAAAACAACAATTACAGTTCATAGACATTTACATTCAAAGATAATGCATACGTAATAGATTTATAAGCTCATACATTTATACTAGGTTAATCGCCAGCATGGTATTCATAAGCCTAGCCATGCAACCCAACCCAGTTTTATCCCTGATTACCCTGGATGTCTATTTGATAGGGTATGTTATTAAGGAGGTAGCTAAGGGTTATGTTGGGGGGCAGGTATCTTAGTTGGGAATGAATTTACTTATTGTCAAACTCTGTCCATCAGAGACATGGGGGCCAGGCCGGTGGTGTGTTTGTGATTCTTCCATGCAATTATTAAGGTTTTGTTTGAAAAGGGTCAGGGATGAATGCTGATTCATGTACATGGGGAGCTTATTACATAGTTTGGGGATCCTTTGAGGCAAATATTGGTCTTTCAAGCATGTTCTACATAGATGCCGGAACCATAGAGTGAGGGGGGAGGAAGCACCCCCACACACTTTTACAGGAAAAATTAATGAAGTGACATACCAGAAAAATTGAGTTTTTCTTTAAGAGGACCCAAAACATGGATTCCCATGCATGCATCACACATGCTACTCTAATGTGGATTTAAACACTAGTGCATTAGCAGAAGTAACTAGCTTAGCCGTTCCCTTCCAAGTGGTAATGTTCAATGGTAGGCAGTTTCTAAGTGCAGAAGTGACTAACTAGCAGCCATAAGGAGATGATGTTCATATGCTCTTTCGAAGTGGTAAGGAGATGATGTTCATATGCTGAGTGGTAGACAGTTTCCAAGTGCAGAAGTAAATAACTAGCAGTCATTCCTTTCCAAGTGTTAAGGAGACAATGTTTTCTTATCATGGGGAGTGTTAAGGAGATGATGTTTCCTTTCCAAGTGTTAGGGAGACAATGTTTTCTTATCATGGAGAGTGTTAAAAAGATGATGTTTTGTGTGTGTGTGTGTGTGTGTGTGTGTGTGTGTGTGTGTGTGTGTGTGTGTGTGTGAAATGCCCCAGTTAGGTATACCTGGTGGTTAGGGTTACTCAGGCTCAAACCCTGTACCTTAGGTACAAGAACCTGAATTCTCTACCCATACCACCACTTGTGACTCAGAAAGTTAAGTCCATAGCTCTCAACTGTCAAGATTTTCACAGAATATTTGGCTAATACTTTTGTTGTGTTCCTCTTAAAATTTGTGGTTTTCTGTGAAATCAGTGAGAACTGAAATGACTAAATAATGATAGCACTTTAAGTTTCAGTCTTACTAATTTTTCGAATACTTTCGAATACTGGCCAAGGCTCTTGCTGTCCCCATAGTTCCTTTTTTAGGCAAGGCTTAAAAATCAACCCTCTTCCGTAAACAGTACAATTAACAAAAAACTGAGGGTTATGCTACTCAATGCCAGGAGTTTAAATCTCAAAATGCACATGCTCGAAGCACTCCTCAGTATGGAGACCATCGACATCTGTGCAGTAACTGAAACCTGGTTCAAGGCTCCAGAGAGCACCCCCGCACTACCAGGCTACAACTCATACCACACGTTTCAGCAACAGAACATGGACAGAAACACAAAAGGGGGGGGGTGTATCCATATTCATCAAGGATACCTACACCTCCAGGTTAGTGACGCAGCATCCATGTGCAACTAACATCGGGCAAATCTGCAATGCAAATTGTGGCCTTCTACAGATCACCCTCCATGACCCAGGACCACCATTCCACCTTTCTGGAGACACTGGAAAACGTGAAGGCCCTACCGAACACCCTGATATTGGGCAATTTCAATTACCCTACCATTCACTGGGAAAACTACTCGAGTACAAACTCCAGGCCCAGCACTTCCTGGAATTCATCAACTCAAATTCCCTGGATCAGCTGGTAAACTCCCCTACCAGAGGTGAAAACATATTGGACCTGGTCATCACCAACATGGGAGACAGGTGTTCCACACCGGAGGTCAACCCGTCACTGGTTAGATCAGACCATAAACTAATCACTCTGGATGTCCACACCCCACCACCCCCAACTAAGGAAACCACAGTAAAAAACTTTTCTAAAGCACACTTCACCTTACTTATGACAGAGGTGGTAAGTTTCACAGCCTCCATGCTAAAGGATAATGCTGCTCAAGATGCAGAAACCTTTACAAATGCACTGTATGAGCACCGACAAGGATGCATGGATCATGCCATCCATAGCAAAACCAAGACTCACTTTTCTAAGAGAAGGAAACCAGTTTGGTGGACCCCTGTCATAAACAGGCTGTACAATAGAAGGAGGAAACTAGTTCAGAAAAAAAGCAAATCCCAAGAAGGGAAGACATCCCTGATCAGTATTAGTAAGAAACTAAGGTCCCTCATGAAATCATCCAAGGTTAACTTCAAAAGAAAAATAGCCAAGGATTCAAAAGATAACCACAAAGCCTTCTTTAGCTGTGTTAAGAATCTAAGTGGCAACTCACAGATATGCACTGAACTAGTGCAAAATAGCACAAAATATACTAAACCTACTGATATTGTCAACATCCTGGCAGATAAATTCAGTGCAAACTTCACCCCCCTCTCACCTCCAAAAAGGCCCACAACAATACCGGAAAAGTGCAGTGTCCCAAAAATCACAGAAGCACAGGTGAAAACAGCCCTCTCAAAGGCCAAAAACATAGCATTAATGGGACCAGATGGTGTCCCAGGCTGCGTCTTGCACTACCTACAGAACGAACTAACCCCCCACCTAAACACACTGTTCAACCTCAGCCTCTCCACAGGCTATGTGCCCATAGAATGGCACACAGCAACAGTTATTCCTCTCCACAAAGGAGGGGCCACAACTGACCCTGGTAACTACTGCCTCATAATCCTGACTAGCCTGGTCTGCAAGGCTATGGAGCACATCATCATGGAACTCATTAGCAAAGACATTGGGAACCTCCAAACACTTGACCTGACCCAGTTCGGCTTTGTTAAGGGTAGATCATGCCTACTAAACCTGGTTGACTTCTTCGAGACAGTCACCAAGGCCATAGACAAGGTAAAGGTGGTTCAAACAGCCTACCTTGACCTCGCCAAGGCTTTCCACACCATTCCCCACTCGGGTATTATAGAAAAACTCACCAACCTGAACATAAACCCCTATGTCACGAGATGGGTTGCCAACTGGCTTACAGACAGAATTCATACAGTAAGAAAAGCGGGCTTCAGGTCCGACTCTAAACCATTCACAAGTGGTGTCCCACAAGGCTCGGTCCTGGGACCCCTAATGTTAAGCATATACTTCTCAGAAGTACAGACAAACATAGGAGAACTATGGCTAACCAAGTTCGCTGATGACTGCAAACTGGAAGCCACAACTGACTCTCCAGCTGACATGGACATCCTCCAAAAGGGCCTTACTGAGAAGGATACCTGGTGTCAAAGTCATGGCCTCAAGCTAAATGCCAAAAAATGCATAGTCATCCCATTTGGGAAAAACAAAACACCCATGAATTACCACATAGTTGGCAGCCCCCTTAATACAGAAGAGGTAATAAGAGATCTGGGGACCCAGGTAGATAGTAATCTCTGCTTTGACAATCATATTGCCAAAGTAGTTAGGAAATCCTTCTATGTGGCCCATCTAATTACTAAAGGGTTCACATCTAGAAATAAAGAGGTTATAGTGCCCCTCTACTCATCACTCATTAGACCCATCATAGAGTACAATTCCCCATTTGGGATGTACCTCACAAGACACTTCCAACAGCTGGAAAGACCACAAAAGTACCTCACCAAGAGGATTACTGTCCTCAAACATATGCCCTATGCAGCCCGACTGAAAAAACTCCGGCTGTACTCAGTGACATATCGCTTACTCAGAGGTGATCTTTGCCTGACTTACAAAGCCATGTCCAACTTAGAATTAATGGACATGCTCCAGCTAAAGAAATACAAGTCACTGTGAGTCACACACTCTAGTGAGCTAAACCTCACCACAACAATAAATAGAACATGCTGGAGGGATAGATTCCTGTCACAGAGACTCCCCATGCTTTGGAACAAAATTCCAAACTACATCAGGCAGAGCCCCTCACTAACACTCTTCAAGAGAAACCTTGACGAGTGGATGGGTAACAGAAAATACACCTCTGGGATCACTTCATTGGCTCTGCTTGACAGAGGATCAGTTAATTAATCAACGGGGCGGCCAAAGCCGACACACTCTGGCTAGGCTTATAAATGCCCTCAGGCAGATATCCTAGTACCTACCTATGAACCTATGAACTATCCTTTGGGAAACACACAGTAACACAAAACACTTGATTTTAGCAACTTTCTAACATTATACAAGCAATATTTAAATGTGTCCCTGGTTTGGGGCATTTGCTCCCCTCCAAATACATTTTTTTCCAGATTACTTGTGCTGCAAAGTTAAAAGATTTAGTCGAGTGTCAAGTGGATTTTACAAGGAGCTAAGAGCTTCAGGGGAAGGGAGGTTTAGTGCTGCTTATGCTGCATTTCTTGCATTGTTAGTAGCACAACAGATAGTATACTTGCTTTTGATGCAGAAGGCTGTGGGTTCTACTCCCACAGTATGCAGATGGATCGCTGGTACTGTACTATGTATGCTGCAGTCCTGTGAATGTCCTACTTTGGAGAAGTTACATTGTAACTATGAACCTGTTATCTGTTTGCCATCCATTCTCTATTGCAATATTACTAGCTTACCATTTTTTTAATGTAACATAGGCAATTTTATTCTTCAAGGGCAACCGGCACTTTATTTGTAGATGAAACAATGAAACAATGAAATATAAAGTTGTTTGTTAGCAACAACCTCTTCATTAGTTACAGATCCCTTTAATGTGGAATTACTTATATGACTCACTTCTGCAGAGATTTAACATATTACTGATATTGGTGAATTGTAATGACAGACGTTTGAGTGGCCTTTTATGGTTGAAATTTTCTGAAATGAGTAATTTTGTCATTTTTGGTTCATACTTTTTTTTTCATTGCTTACTAGAAGACTGTTCAAAACTACATATTTAAAGCACATTCTAACAAGTGGTGTTGTATTATACAAGGAATATAATTTAATGAAATCAGGAAGTTGAATCAAAGAACACATACAAATATGCATGGCCCTAAAAATGTGTAAGGATCCAAAGATAAGCTTAGTCTACCACTGGCCAAATGCAAAATTAATGTGGGTTTTCATGCTGTTTCAATGAATGTGAATTTCAAGGGCAGAGAAGTTTACTGCTCATGCTAAGTCTGTTTTCATTGCGAAACAGTATTGTTTGTTTAGGAAATGGCTCAGTGTTCATCTAAAACTCAAGTGTCTATCATTATTTAAGTTTTGCAGTCCTCATAAGTTTGCCATAAAATCACAGATATGAGGAACAGACCAAAAATATGACACAATCAAGGACAGTCAAACATATGCTCTGATTTCTCATCCTCTTAGGGCAAGAATCAGGAGAAAGTGTGAAAGGCTCAAAATCATGGGCAAATTTTAAGCTTTACTCTTGTCACCGAAGCAATGGATGAAGGTAAAAGAAAAGTAAATGGAAATACAAAAGGGCTTTGACCGACTAAGTTTGAGATGACTGCAAACTAGGAGCAGTTATTGAATCTCTAAATAACTTAACCATCACGCAGGAAGGTTTGTCCCAAACAATAACTGGTGCCAGAATCATGAATTGGAAGCTAAACTCCAAAAAATACATTATCGGAAGTCATCTACTCCAGGGAACTGCCAAATTGACAATGCCCCCTGAGAAATGACGCAGTTGTTTGGCATTTGGGAACTTGTGTGTACAGTGACGTAACTTTTGACCAACATGTATCCAGAGTCATAAGAAAGTATTTCTATGTTGCACAGCTTATAAATAAATTGATTGTGTCTAGATCTAGAGATTTTATTTTCCCCCTTTAGAAAGCCCTCATTAGGTAAATCATTTTGTATAATGTCCACTTTAGCATGTATCTATCCAGACCCATGCAACAATTGGAATAACTACAGAAATACTTTACTAAAAGGATACAAGTCCTAAACAATAGGTCTTGCATGGACCATCTCAAAAATTTATCACTATACACAGTATCCTACAGAGTGCTAATAGGTGACATGTCTGGCATACAAGGCATCCTCTGACCTAATACAGATGGACCTACTGAACATCAGCAAGTCAAATGACATCAGAAATACTCAGTCCAGGTATCTAAACTGAATGTTGTGGAGAGATGGATATATATCACATAGGCTACCTCTGTTCCATAGGGTCATAGTTTCATAGGTTGGTACTAGGCTATCAGCCCTAGGGCCTATACAAACATAGCCATAACAATTCTCTACTATTTCTTCCCATGATATTTACTTCCTGGACCCCTGTCTAGCAGGGCGACTGACATGATCCCTGGGGTGAATTTCCTATCTCCCATCCAATTGTTAAGGTTCCTTTTGAAGAATGCCAAAGAGGCACACTGCTTGACATGTATGAGCAGTCTATTCCAGAGTCTGGGAAGTCTCTGGGTCAGGAACCTATCCCTCCGGAATATTTTGTTCATTCTGATGACAAGGTTTAGATCCCTGGAGCATGTGGCTCTGAGGGATTTGGATTTCTTTAAGTGTAGCATGTTCAACAGCTCTGGGTTTGACATGGCCTTGTATGTTGAGCAGAGATCAACTCTGAGTAGACGATATGCGACAGAGTATAGCTGGAGTTTTTTTAGATGGTCGGCATAGGGCATCTGTTTTAGGTTTGTTATTCTTTTAGTGAGGCATTTCTGCAGCCTTTCTAGTTGTTGCAGATGTCTTGAGAGGTGCATACCAAATTGGGTGTTGTATTCTGTAATGGGTCTAATGAGAGATGAATATAGTGGGACAATGACCTCCTTTTTTTCTGGATGAAAAGCCTTTAGTGAAGAGGTGTGCCACATAGAAGGATTTCCTGACTGTTGTGGCAATGTGGTTATCGAAGGTGAGACCACTGTCCACCTGTGTCCCTAAGTCTCTTATCACACTTTCGGTGTTTAGTGTACTGCCACCTATGTGGTAATTCATGGTACATGTTTTTTCCCAAAGGGGATAACTATACATTTCTTGGCATTGAGCTTGAACCCATGGCTCTGGCTCCAAGCATCTGTTTCTATAAGGCCCTTTTGTGGAATATCCACATAATTTGGGAATTCAATAATGGCTTCCAGTTTGCAGTCATCTGCGAAATTTGTTAGCCAGAGTCCCTTAGTATTGACAGAGAAGTAGATGCCAAACAAGAGCAGCCCCAGGACTGAACCTTGATGTACTCCACTTGTCACTTGTCTGGAGCTGGATTTGGAGTCAGCTATTTTTACACCGTGGGTTCTGTCAATAAGCCAGCTGGCACCCCATCAAGTGATGTAGGAACAGAGTATCCATTCAAGTAAAACAAATCTCATCCCTGTCCATATTCAAATGCAGCTTGGGTCTAAGGATGGGAAATAGAAAATGTACTCCAGGATTGCACCTCATGCCACTAATGGATAGAGACAGTTCCTAAATTCTGCATCCCTTACATGGGACCCCCAAATTATCTATGGTATGATCACAGTTATTCTTGCTAGGGCTAATATACAATTATCAGCCATGGGATAAGTAAGACCAATCAGGAAATGTTAATTCAAGCACCAAAAGGGAATTGGGCTAAGCTTATAATGTCCTCCAGGTGAACCTATGTTGTGGTAGTAACTAGTTTTAAAAAATTGCCCCTTTTAGATCACTAAGTGCCCCTCTAACCCCCCCCACACACACACACACACACAGCCTTCAACAGCTTCCTGCCCCTATGATGTTCTATTGATGTTGCAGGCAAAGTTCAGGTCCTTGGATATAGTGTTTCTTGTGCTTTTGGTTTTGTAGATGTGTAAGAGATCCATCAGAGCTCGATCTGAGGATGCCTTATATGCCAGTCATAGATCACCTGTCAGTAACCCATAGAAGACTGAGTATAGAGACAGATCTTTAAGGCAATTTGTGTAGGAAAGGGTATTCATACCCTGGATTCTGCTGGTGAGAAGCCTGTGAGGATGTTCTTACTGTTACAAGTGCCTGGTTAGGTACATGCCAAAGGTGGCATTGCAGTCAATGATGGGTCTGATAAGGGCTGAGTAGAATGGTACTATGACTTCCTTGGACTTTGATGCCATATTAGTTGGGTGGCATACAGTGATTTTCTTACTGTCTTGTTTACATTGTTGGTCAAAGTTCAGATGGCTATCTACATATGTTCCAGATTCCTAACTACCTCATCAGCTGTGAAGGGGTGTTTTATTGATGGAGTAATTACCTTGAGTGGGTAAGTTCACAAACAGGACTATAATGCATCTTCTCACATTGAGTTTTAATTCATGGGTTTGTGTTAGATCTTCTTCATTTGCAAACTTGGTGATTCATAGGCCTTTGCCACTAGCCCTGAATTCCAAGAGGTAGATTGCAAACAGGAGTGGGCCTGATACAGAAACCTGGGATACTCATCTGGTATCTGGTGTCCTAGTGGAAGTGGTCTCACCAATCCTGACTTCTTGGGTCTTATATGTGAGTCAGTCAGCAATCCAGTCAGTCTTGTAGGGATTTATGCGTATTTCTGTGAGCTTGTTAATAATACATAACTGGGGTATTGTATAAAATGCCTTGGCCTGGTCAAGGTAGGCTGTATGCACAATTTTATCTACATCCATAGACTTAGGGATCATATTATACTTGTCGTACTAATTTGTCTGTAGTTCACAGGGTCGGTTGATGGTCCACCTTATGAATACGGAGGCCACTGTATCCCTCCATTTATCTGGCATGTAACATCTTTTGACGCTGCAGTTAGAGTGCTTCAAGTGATCCTGTTAGGTCATGTTTTAGGCTACTTATGAGGCAACAGAGGATATTGTCAGGGCCCAGTGAAGGAGTAATGTCTGGTCTTATCGAGTACCACCTGGACCTGCTCCTTGTTGATAGTTGGGGAATATGTTAGAAGGAATTTCACAGGGGGTAGTGAGAGGGTGAAGTTAGAGCTAAATTTATCGGCTAGTATATTTCCTATGTCACCCTCGTCAGTGAAGGTTGTGCCATTTATGATGAGTTCTGCACACTGCTGAGTGTTACCCTTAAGGTTCGTAGCATAGTTGAAGAAGGCTTTGTGATTGTCCTTAGCCTGGGAGGCTCTCCTGACCTTATAACTGTCCTTGTTAGACTTTCTTAAACTTCTTAGTTTTTGTTTATTTGACTCAGAGAGCTCTTGTATCTGTGAGAGTTGCTCTTTCTCATGTTGGCCATGACTTTTTTTCTTTTTGTTATATACCCTGTTAAGGTAAGGACTCCATCAGTGGGGTTTGTTTTTAGTGTTAGATTTTGGGCTTACTTCTAGTAGGTACAGCAGCCTCAATGCAACCATTTACATGTTTGTACATGGTTTATGTAAATAATTCTGCATAGGCAGCTGTGTTCTCTGGGTTTGGGGGCAGCTGTGAATTTTGACAAACTATCGCTTGACAGGATGTACTTTGGTTTAGAATAGTTACTAACTGTTACGGGTTTAGTTGGGATTTTCTGGGTTGATTTTTATTTCAAGAGAAACAGCTTTGAAGTATGCCCTTACCAATGAGGATGTGACACAAGGGAAGATGCTATGCTCTCCCATGTTGGTGAGTACTACTTCCAGTATGTTTGATCCTTTGGTTTAATTGCACACTATCTGGTCCAGGATGTTTATGTTGATAATGTCCAGTAAATATTGTGCATATGAGTTAGAGGCAGCATGACTTTCCCAATCTATAGAGGGGTAGTTAATGTCTCAAATGAATGGGGTATTTGGTTAGATGGTGAGCACCTCTAGTAGGTTAAAGTAAAACTTGTGAGCATTGCGGGTTATAAACGGTTACCGGTAGCTGGCCAGGACATAAGGAACCTTGTCTATGGAGACTTGGACATGAATTAACTCCATGGCATCATCCTATTTATCCAAGCTGGAGTTATATTTTTTGCTAATGTACAAGACACCTCAACCTTTAGCCCCTATCAGTGCTGCTGTTGGCCTAAATGTGTGGAAAGCACTGTAGTCTTCCACTGCTGGTGTACTTTCTGTGGCTTTAAACCAAGTCTCAGTAACACCACTGATGTCCACATTCTCCAAATTTTCCAGAGTGAGGAGAGTTTGTAGTATGTGGAGTTCCTTGTTTAAGTTGCTACCACCAAGCAGCAACAAATAAGGATGTTTTGTGTTTTTTTTTTTTTTTGCTATGCTATTAGTTTTGTCATTTTGATGTTGCCTAAAAAGCCTCCAATGTTTTAGCTAATATACAAAAGCCTGGGTGGGGCAAGGACATACCATCCTATGCAAAGCAACATGGTCTGTTACACGTCTTCCTATCCTGACAGATAGAGTTCCCCTGGAGAGACACCAGAAACTAAATCAATTATTTTCTGTTTATATAGTGGCATCATCTTTGGTGAAGTAGAATGTTGCTCAATCCAAGCCTCATACCTGTCTGTGACACATATTCCAATAAATCTATTATGTCTCTATTCATATAGTGCAGTGAGTTACATCTCAGGTCATTTACACCCACATGGGCACATGACAAGAGTACTAGGTAAAGTGTTTGCTTGCCTTATGGGCTTTGTTCTTGGGAGATAATTGAGTATAAGACTTTGTGTGGTGTTAGATGTTGCTTTCAGTACATGCTTTAGTGATGGCTGAGGATAAGTGATGTTGTTTGACAGCTTAGAAGGTCTTTAAGGTTTGGAAAGGTTTCTTTCAAGTGTCTCAGTTTAGAAGGTCTATGTGTGTGTGGTGAGCAGTATCTGTGAAAAATGTAGTGTGTGTGTTCTTGACAACCTTGTTTGTAAGTGAGATTTTTGCCTCCAAGGAAGGTATCTATGTACATTTCTCACATACTATGTTAGTTACTTAAAAATTAAAATGTTGTCTGACTACATGAGACAATTGCTACATTGTCTCAGGATGCCCATATCTAAAAAGCTAGTCATGAAACATTAAGAAATTGCAAATCCATGTTGTCCAGACCTGTAATAGGGATACGCTATTATGTTTGTGATAAAAAGGAAATACTACCAGCCCAGCTATCTGCAATTTTGGAAATAATTCTATGTCATTTGTGAATATTGATATGATTTATATTGAACTGTATGTTATGTACTGAGTTAAATCTAACCATAGCATGCCCTGCTGGCTTAGAATAGAAATTTATATAAACTATTGTAATTGTGTAACTGTATATGTTTTATCAGTAGAAACAGGGACATAAAAGGTTAACTTCCAAAACTTCAAAAAAATAAGTTGAAACTAAATTATTTTATGATTGTGCTATAACAGTTTATCGCTCAGTTTCAGTGTAGTAGACACAATGTCTAGAGCTCGATCTTTTTGTATTGTCATGGAAGAGACATAATTACTAGGTGTGAAATGCAGAAGTGTTTTATTGCTTTATGACTTCTTAGCAGCTGTACAGATCTGAAAAAAAACATCTCAAAGATGTGTATTTTTCACACACAGATCTTAAATTCTGTTAGTTTCTGACAAAATGGGTCAAGCTTGGAAACTGAAGTCAGGTGACAAAAAGTGATGTCATCCAAGCTAACCCAGCAGTAATATTTGATATTAATTTAAGAAATGTCTCAGAGAGAGACTGGCCATTTTGTATCTTGTCTTTGACCTAGAAACATCCACTCATTACCACCTTCTGCACTTCTGCCTGCATGTTGTTCTGTAAGTAAGTTTTTAGGGCACAGTAACTCTTTTAGATTCAGATAGGAATACAGTAAAGTATAACTTAGATGTTTTCTTTATTTATTCATGACTGTCCTGCAATATTGTTTTAAATATTTCCTGTGATTTTGAACTCTGATGCAACTGATTACTTACTGAGTATTGTCTTCTTCTTTTACTATTTACTTATTATTAAATATATTTAAACCTATCCTTGTGGCTGATATCTGTGAGACATGTTTAAGCTCTTAAGGGTACTTGCATATCTATTTGGTGACACTGTACAGGCCACTCCTAAATAGCCTTACTCTTGGTCAGACTACCATTTGGATTATTAGTAACATTACACAGTAGGATTGGACACCCTTTGTTAAGGGCCATAGAGTAACCGATAAAGAGTTGGATGGTGGCATCTGGAACTACCTTATAGTCTGGCAGAAGGTGTCATAGCTAGTAAACCTGTGCCAGCCTTTCTGATGTGTGTGCGTGTGTGTGTGTATGTGTGTGTTTGTATATAAATCAAACCTCAAAGTGTGTGTGTCAGCTATTTGGGGAGGGACATGAAGCACTGGTTGGACAGAGAGTGTGCTGGAGATTTTGGCTTGGCCACTCAGCTGAGATCTCAGCCCTATAGCTCTTCCAGTGGGGAGTCTTATTAGGGATCTGGAGAAAGAGGGAGAAACCAGCCCCAGACTGACTGTGATCTCTGTGTGCGCTTAAGGGAAATTGCACTTTACTGTGTATGTACTTGTTATCCTTCCAGTGTGTATGCTTCCCACTGTTGCTAGTGGTGAGGATTGAGGCACCTTGATTACTGGGCCAGTGCAGGGGCGTCATAATGGTTTAGGGACTTTGGTTTACAGGGGTTATCTGAGTGGTGTCTAGGTTTAAGGCCACATGTTAGCTAATGTTATGATCTGGTAGTGTTGTTTGATGTGCTAACTAGGCACTCTAAACTTAACTTCACACAAAGCCTTTCTGTGTTACAGGTAAAAGTTCTAAAATACTAGCTACTAGCTTTAAAGCAAATTTTAGAAACAAAGTATTTCCTACTATGCTAAGTGGTGGACAACTCTACACAAATGCACCTAATTTATAGGAGATAGAAAAAAGATGAAAACTAACTCAAGTGACCTCTGGCCAGTAAAGAATTGGTTTCCAATTCAGACCAGATAAACAACTTTTACACAAGATGGATGATTTTGGAATGTCTTAAAGTAAAATCACATCAAACGTAGCTATCAAGTGCAGATTAACACCAAACATCTTCTTCTTCTTTCTGCTTTTCCCAGTTAGGGGTCACCACAGCAGATCATCTGTCCGCTCATGATTGGCAGTAGAGTTTTACAGTGTTGAGTTGCCAGCCCGGTGCCCAACCTTCCACGGAAAGCACACACATGCATGCACTCACACCTAGGGTCAATTTAGAGTGTCCAATCCATCTACAGCATGTCTTTGGGATGTGGGAGGAAACAGGAGCACGCAGAGGAATCCCACATGACCACAGGGAGGACATGCAGATGCCACACAGAAGGCACCTCAGCAGAGGATTGAACCAAAGAACCTCTTGCTGTGAGGTGACAATGCTAACCATTGCACCACCGTGGCCACCCATTAACACCAAACATCTACGTTCTTAAAAATCCCTCTGGCTGATGAAATCACTTCACTTTAAGTATCCCTGATTTTAAGCCTCCTTGTATGTTGCCCATCTCAGACAGACCAGGCTACCTTTCAACTGTCACGTCAATTGCAGTCCCAGTCTTTTTAATGTAAAAACATATTTTGGTTTGTCAAAAGTGAAAAGGTACCAACTAACTACAACATGTAATGGCCACTTTAAGAATCCATCCATGTGTTTCCCAGCTCAGACAGTCCAGACTATCATTCTACTGCCACTAGAATTGCAAGCCCAATGTTCTTAATGTTAAAAAAAAATTTAGTTAGCCAAAAGTGAAAAGCTATTATAAATAAATCAAATAACTAGCTATAACCAGTAATTATTGCCTTAAGCCTGCCTGTGTGTTTTCCAACATAGATAGACCAGGCTAACTTTCTACTGCCTATAGAATTGCTGTCCATTTTTTCTTAATGTAAAAACACATTTTAGTTAGCAAAAAGTGAAAAGGTAGCAGAAACAAATCAAACAACTAGCTACAACAAGTAAGTCTCACTTAAACCTACCTGTGTTTATCCCAACTCATTCATACCAGGCTACTTTTCTACTGCCACTAGAACTGCAGCCCAAGTCTTCTTGATGTGAAAACATTCTTTAGTTAGCCAAAAGTGAATAGGTACAAGAAACAAATCTAACAATGAATTACAAGTAATTACAAGTTGATTCAAAGGTAGACAAGCTATCAATAAGGAGCATGCGTACGCACACACACACACACACACACACACACACACACACACACACACACACACACACACACAAACATACATACTTTTTCACATGACTTCACAGTACACTAATGGTACAAGGGGATGGTCATCTCAGTTTCATCTGTCAGACTCCAGTAAGATGACCAAAAAATATAAAGACTGGGAGGTGCTTCTAGGTGCAGGTATACAGAAGATGAAACTGGGGGTGAGCTTCTGAGGCCAAACATACAGTGTGTGTGCAGCAGCTCAAAAGCCTCCCAGTTTAAAAGAAAAACAGGAAAAGGAGGATGAGTGGGTGGTAAAAATCAGAAGAGAGATAGTAAAAATGCAATAAAATGAGTTCTCACTCAGAAATTATTTAAACGCTTGGATACAGCACAAAACACGTGAAAGACTGTATTGTAAAGTATTGCAACTGTAAAAATGCATTTAATTAAGAGCTTTAACTTCAGATACAAAACTAACACAATGTGAAACCATCAAAACTGGTTTAAAAGGTAAAATAAGTGCAGTAATTTAAATGCAGCTTAAATATACTTCCCTGGATCCAAAATGTTGTTCAAATGTTTTGTTTTCAAGCTTCCACGATTCCAGCAGTCCAATTACTACAATAGCTGACTGCTTCTGTAATGTAAAATACAAGGAGGCTGGGTTAATTACCACAAGCTCTAGTTAAAACCTGTGCAACTGACAAAATCAAACTTTTTCTTTAAAGTTGGAAAAGTTAGTACAACAGAGAATTAGAAGAACATTTCACTTAAGAGCTCAGAAAAATAACAATGGATACTGTTTGAAAAGTAACTAAAACAAGGAATTAGGTTAGCAATGCTGATAATCAACTTAAGAGCTCAGATAAATAACAATGGATACTGTAAAACCCAAATCAATTTATAGCCACAGCTTCAGACTCAGAAGGGATATAGTAAAAATCCAATAAAATTAGTCCCCACTCTGAAACGATTTAAACACTTAGGGATAACACAGAAACCACTTGAACACACTGTAATATAAAGCACTGCTACCATAAAAATGCCTTCAGTTAATAGCTTTAACATCAGATACAGTGCAAACACAACAGGAAACACACAAGACTGATTTATATGGTAAGATAAGTGCAGTATTTTACGTGTAGTTTAAGTTCACTTGCCTGGATGCAAAATGTTTTCCAAATGCTTTGTTTTCAAGCTTCCAAGCATCCAGCAAAAAAGATAGGTCCAGACTGCCATCTCACAGAGCACAATCAAAAAGGCTTTGAATTAAAAATGAAGCAAGATTTCAAGCTGTTATCCATGAAATATCCGAAGAACAGAACATCAAATCTGTGTAGACCAAGTGTCATCAGTAATCACTAATAGGACATTTTTGAAGTCAAAGTAGTCAGTGGTGATCAGTGAATGAAAATGATAAAATATGAATGAGAGTGGGATATCCTGGAAAGCCACACCCCTAGAAAGGCCTACATAAAATGTGAAACGTTGCCCAGGCCAAAGCAAAACAGCATCATAAATGAACATATAGGTTCATAGGCAAGTAATAGGCTAGTTGACCTTGTGGGCCATTTTACATCTAGCCCATTTCCCTTTTTCTGGTCTATATAACCTATCAGTTTTGGTTATAGATTGTCATTACCCATCCCATGGTTGTTTATTACATATTACTCCCAATGAGAATAACTGGGATCATACCATAGATAATTTGAGGGGACACATGTATGGGATAAAGCATTAGGAGCTGCTTTTGTCCACTAGTAGTACAGGGGGCAGTCCTGGGGTAAATTTTCTGTTTCCCATCCATAGATCCAAATGGCACTTGGCTATGGACAGGGATAAACTTTGTTTTATATGAGTGGGGAGTCTGTTCCAAGGCAGCAGTATCTTTTTTGAGATATACCTGTCCCTCCAAGCTATTCTGCTGATGCTGCAGAAGAGAATTAGATTCCTAGACTATTTCTGATGCCATTTGACTAGCTGATGTGCACTAAATCCAACAGTAATAGGTCAGATGATGCCTTGTATGCCAGACACAGGTTACCTCTTAGAAGTCTATAAGATACCAAGTATAGTGTCAGGGTTGTGAGTTGGTCCAAGTAGGACATGCTGTTTAAGCCTTGTATCTTTTAGTGAGGTATCTCTCTGGGTGTTCCATTTGGTGCATGTGTCTGAATGGATACATGCCAAAAGGGACATTATATTCAATGACAGAGGGTTGAGTAAAGGGGAACAATGACAATCCTAAATTTAAACATAATCCCTTTATTTATAAGTTGCGCAATACAGAAAGAATTTTTTAAAACAATGGACACATGGTCAAATGTTTGGTCAATGCCCACATAAGTTTTCAAATCCCAAACAATTGGGTCAGCTCTTAGGGATGTATTTTTAATGTGGTAGTTCCCTGCAGTAGATGACTTCCCAAAGGATGCAATAATGCATTTTTTGGCATTTAGTTTCAGTCCATGATTTTGGCACTAGTTATATATTTGGGACAAACTTTCCTGCAGGGTGGCTAGGTCATTTCAGAATTCAGTGACTGTTCCTAATTTGTAGTCATCTACAAACATAGTCAGTTGGAGCCCTTTAGTATTGGCTTTTACTTCAGAAAAGTAGATAACAAACAGGAGAGGTCCCAGTACAGGACAATAGGGGAATCCACTGGTGACTGGTCTATCTGTGTAGTTAACTGACCCTATTTTGATTATCTGCACCCTATCTGTGAGCCAGTTGGCAATCTAGCAAGTGACATAGAGGTTTATTCTCAATTTATTTAGCTTTTCTATTATGCCTGAGTGGGGAAAGCATTATAACTAGGTTGAGGTATGTGGTGTGTACCATTTTGCCTTCATCCATTGCTTTGGTGACTTTTTCAGAAAAATACACCAGGTTAAGTAAGCATAACTTGCCCTTGACAAATCCAGACTGAGATGGTCCTGGTTTGGAGGTTCCCTATGTCCTGCTTGATTAATTCCATGATAAGTCTTTCCACAGCTTTACATATGAGGCTGGTCAAGCATATGGATCTGTAACTGCCTAGGTCTGTGGATGGTCCTCCCTTATATAGGGTAATGACTGTAGCTGTTATTCATTCACTTGGTACAGACCTGTATGGAGGATGAGATTGAACAGTGTTGTTAGGGGTGTGCCTGCAACATGCTTCATACTATTTAAGATGCATCCATTGGTATTGTCAGGACCAAGTGATGCAGTATTTTTAGCTTTTGATAGCACTTTCAGGACTTAGTCTTCTGTGATAGCTGAATGTGAGATAGTCTCAGGTATATCTTGAGGGACAGTTGGAGGGGAGAGAAGGGTAAAGTTAGATTTATCAGTCAGTAGGGCTATACTTTCAGCCTCAGTGTAGGTAACAAAATTCACAATCAGCTCAGCATATAGCTGCATTGTGCTTTTGAGATCACAGACATAACTAAAAAAATCCCTTGCAATTGTCTTTGGTTTGAGTAGCTATTTTAGCCTCATATTTGGCTTCGGTGGGTTTCATTAAACTCCTGAGTTGTTTGTTTATTTCAGCGACAAGTGCACTAGAATTCTGTGAGTTGTTCTTATTTTTGCTCAAAATTATTTTCATTTTATTATAAAGCTTGTTGATATTATGGTTCCACCATGTGGGTTTGTTTCTGGGATTTCCCCTGCACTTGTTCCTATGGGGTACAGACACATCTATGCAGCTGTTTACAGTGGGGTTAACTGTGTTTGGTGGAGATTTAAAACTTGCCAATATAGCACTGAGAATTAGGTAGTTTGTCTTAAAGAAATTTCTAAAGGTACCTTGTGTGAAGGCTGCCAGCCCAGCTAGCTAAATTTTGTAAATAATTCTATGTCATTGTAAATATTAATATGATCCACAGTCATGTCTTACAAATGTAAGAGAACTATATGTTATTTTTAAACTATATGTTATGAGCTGAGCATCAAAAATGTAACCACAGTGCACTCTGCTGGAGAAGGTATATGGACTATATACCTGTGCAAATGTATGTTTTCATAGTAGAAGGTGGGACATACAGAGTTAACTTGGAAACTCTGAGAAAATAAGTAAAGAGCTTTACGATGTGCTAAGCCTAAGAGACAGAACGTCTACAACTAGATTTTCTTGCAATTGTCTTAAAACAGAGAAAATTACTAGGTTTCAAATGCAAAGTGTTTTATTGCTCTGTGACTTCCTAGCAGCTACACTTCTGAAAGATAAGTGTATTGGAAAGAGAACTGTTAGATTCTGTTGGTTCCTGTTGGCCTGGAAACTAAGGCAGAGGTGACAAGAATTATGTAATCTGAAATGACCCAAAAGAAATGTTTGTGATTAACTTAAGAGCTATCTCAGAGAGAAAGTCAGGGCATTTTGCATCTTGTTCTGGACCTGTAAACAGCCTCTCAGTAGCACTTCTTGCCTTGTTTTGTAATTAAGTTATTTAGGTATAGGGATTTCTCTTAGAAACAGATAGAAGTACAGTAAGATCAGTGTAGATGTTTTCTGTATTTATGTGAGACTGTCCGGCAATGTTGTTTTAAAGTATTTCCTGTGATTCTGAACTCTGTTGTCACTGTGTTGAGTTAATGAGTATTGTCTTGTGCTTTTATTATTTATTATTAAATATATTTAAACCTTTTAATTGTGGCTGGTTTGCTTACAGATATTTAAGCTCTTAGTGTACTTGCATACATATTTGGTGATACTGTACAATTCATTCTGGAATAGCCTTAAAAGTTCTGGTCACACTTACTATTTGGATAACAGTAACATTACACAGTAAGATTGGGTACACTTTGGGAAGGGCCTTATTAGTACCTGATAAGTAGTGGCTGGTGACAGTGATTTCTACCTTATAGTCTGGGCAGAAACAGGCATAGCTAGTGAACCTATGCCAGCCTTCCCCAGGAGTTTCTGTGTGTTTGTATATAATTCAAACCTCAAAGTGTGTGTGTGTCAGCTACTTGGGCAGGAACATAAAGCACTGGTTGGTCAGAGAGAGTGGTAGAGGTTTGGGCTTGATCACTCAGCTGAGATCTTAATCCTATAGCTGTGCCAGTGGGGAGTCTTATTGGGGATCTGCAGAGAGAGAAAGAAACCAGCTCCAGACTGACTATGATTTCTGTGTGCTCTTAAGGGAAATTGTACTTTACTGTGTGTGTACTTGTCATCCTCCCAATTTCCACATCCCTGACTTGTGTTAGTGGTGAAGATTGAGGGTCCTTGATTACTGGGCCAGTGCAGGGGTATCACACCTCGGATGGAAGGAGCCTCTCATTTCAGTTTTATTTTGAAGGAGACTGCTTTATGGTCAAACCTAACAAGTGATGAAGATACGCAAGGGATGGTGCAAGATGCTCCCATATTAATAAAGACAATATCCAAGATGTTATTTCCCCTAGTGTGTACTCTGACTAATTGTTCCAGGTCACCTAAATAAACTTATGACCAGTGATGCTGTTTCCCCATTTTTTCCAAACCAGGAAAAATACCTATAAATCCCAAATTTGGACTAATTATTGAAAAAAAAAAATACAGGATTTTTATAGAACTTGGCATTTTAGTCCTAAGAACTAATTCACCACAAGTTTACTGAAAGTTGCATTAAAAATCATAGGTTTAATTTCAATATTTTATCTCATTAAAACATAATTTAATTTGTATGAAAACTGAAATTTAGTGTCCCTGTTTATGCCAATGTAAAGAACCAGTCTAAAAATCAATGAAATAAAAGGCAATAAATAAATTAATATTACAGAGATGAAACCTAGACAGACAATAATCACCATCTTACATTCACACTTTTTTGTTAATTCTAGCCAGTCATTTTCCTCTAGAACAGAGGGGATTGATATTAAGCTTATTTAAATGGGTCATCATGTGATTCCTTTGACACCCAAAATGCATTGAGAGACTTCATGGCATACAGCAGTTTCTGTATTGCCACATCAAAGCAGCCTTATAATGTTGTCTGACACCTGTTACACATTATCAGTCTCCTGAGCTCTATCTCACCTGTGAAATATCGGTATGATGATGGTGATTAAGATAATGTAAGTGTCTGCAGCAATAGCTGCAGTCATATCATTCAGTGTAGGTGAAACCAAAATCTCTCTTTTTTTTGGGGGGGGGGGGGTGATGACACACTATTAGTTTGCAACATGTGAAAAGTAAAAGATAATAACATGAACTTGCATTACAAGGCAAGATTTGAAAACACTGAGGTAAAGCAAAGAGTTTGAAACCAAACAATGGCATAGTTGTGAGAATGAAGTGTCCCACCATAGAGGATGAGATGGATAAAAGGACAACCTCTGTTTGAAAATATTAATTTTGTGACATTCTGCTGGCTAATATTTTCTATGTTGACATTTCACTGAGTGGTAACACTAGTTATATACAAAAGGCAGTTACGCCATGAGAGTTGGAAAGCTCAGCAACTTATATATAAAGGGACCCTTTTACAGTCTGATGAGTGGAAACTTTATACAAATCAGCGGACACGTTCTTAGGTGCTGCTTTGTGTCACAGTATAATATTGGGGGTTTCATTTCTGAATGGAGGGGGGGTTCATTTCTGAATGGAGCAATGAAAAGAAGATTAACAAATAAATAAAGGAAAGAAAAGAAATGTGCTGTACTAGTCTCCTTACTCTTTAGTATATGAACAAAGAATGATACTTTTGATTTAAAAAAAAATAAATATTTGACCTACCCAGTGTACCTGATTTTAAACATGTCTGCTGTTCCTCACGTGTTTTTTTTTGTGTTTTGACTTTTGAAATATTCTTCTGTTCTAGCTCTGCTACCTAATTAATCCATCTTTTTTCTCTTGCATGGCTCTATTTCTGAATTATGGCACTCTGTCTGACTTTTGGATTTCAGAGTTATCTGAAAGTTTCTGTTATGCCCTTATGTCCGTTTGAGATCAGCTGTATCCATATTGGTTAAAATATGAGTGGACAGAGATTGAATTCCTGAGCAACAGTCGCCTGAAGTTCCACCTTGATCTGTCTCTCTTAAAATCAGGCTGCCTCGTGGTTTTGGCGTCTTTTCAGGCTTGCTAGTTGTTGTTGAAGCACCTACCAAGAGGAGAAAACGCTGAGAGAAGAAAAGGAGCCACTTTTGTGATTTTAAGTATTTTCTTCTGATTTTTTGTTAAGTTTTACTGCTTTGCCGCCTACTTTTTGGCATTTTCCGGCTTACTAAAGTTTATATCTGTAACAGTAACAGCACTTGGAACACATCTAGAGCCTGTTTACTGCATTTCCTGTGTTGCACTTAATTTAAAATAGTTTTTTTCTCTAAAAACTGCATTTTACCTGATTTTGGCCTAGCACTCAAGTGTGGGGTCATTTATTGCACTGTTGTGATTATTTTGCTGCTTGTGTATCTTTGCTACCTTTAAACTACAACAAAAAGAAAAAAAAAAATCTTGCTTTTTTCCCACTTTCTGAAAGTTAAGAAAGTTCAGCTACAGATTTGCTGTTCTGAACTGTTTGGAAGTTTGGGCCAGTGCTTGCTTGGGCTAAAGGGAAGTCTCTGTGTTCACCAGTGGGAGTGGTAAACACTGAACAGCCTGCCTGTCCCTGGAGGAGTGGTTACTACCTAGCAGCTGTAGTTTTATTGGCCATTTTGGGTCAATTTTAAACTCCTTGATCTCTCTCTCTTAAAACCAGGATGCCTCATGGTTTTGGCGTATTTTCAGGCTTGCTAGTTGTTGCTGAAGCACCTACCAAGAAGAGAAAACGCTGAGAGAAGAAAAGGAGCCACTTTTGTGATTTTAAGCATTTTCTTCTGATTTTTTGTTAAGTTTTACTGCTTTGCCGCCTACTTTTTGGCATTTTCCGGCTTGCTAAAGTTTATATCTGTAACACTAACAGTACTTGGAACACATCTAGAGCCTGTTTACTGCATTTCCTGTGTTGCACTTAATTTAAAATCATTTTTTTTCTCTAAAAACTGCATTTTACCTGATTTTAGCTTAGCACTCAAGTGTGGGGTCATTTATTGCACTGTTGTGATTATTTTGCTGCTTGTGTATCTCTGCTACCTTTAAACTACAACAAAAAGAAAAAAAACAAAAAAATCTTGCTTTTTTCCCACTTTCTGAAAGTTAAGAAAGTTCAGTTACAGATTTGCTGTTCTGAACTGTTTGGAAGTTTTTAGAAGGCCAGTGCTTGCTTGGGCTAAAGGGAAGTTTCTGTGTTCACCAGTGGGAGTGGTAAACACTGAACAGCCTGCCTGTCCCTGGAGGAGTGGTTACTACCTAGAAGCTGTAATTTTATTGGCCATTTTGGGTCAGTTCTAAACTCCTTGATCTCTCTCTCTTAAAACTCTACAACTCTCTTTTTCTGCGGTTTTGCGCACTGAGCAGCGTTAGGCAGCGCCGCCTAAACAGGTTTAAACTATTCCAGGCTCCACAAAGTCTGCTCTTCACTTTTTCCCTTAGAACTGTTCAAACTCTCAAAGTAATCACTCTATTCTCTTTCTAAAGCCCTGCAGTTGCTCAGTTCTTATAAGGAAACACTAACTAACTAAAGCACTACACCCTCCTTGACTTCTCATAAGTATTAGACTCCCGATTGGTCCTTCCTGATCAAGTGAAAAATCAGTTCCCTTCCCTAATCTGAACAGTAAAAAAAACAGTTCCCTATACTAATCTGGTATGTCCAAGGGTCAGTTTCAAGGTTACTCTCCAGTCCAGCTGGTGAATCTGGGAATTTTGAGGCAATGTTACAATTGCCTTATGTACACAGACAACCCTCTCCTCCTTCCAACAAACTCTAATACATGTGAGAGATGCAGTTACACAGCCAAATTGGAGGCAGAGCTCTCTCAAGCCAAGACTGGCACAGTCAGTCAGGAGGAAAAGGTAACCACCCACACCACAAATCCAGTCTCACACAGACCTATTGCATCTGCATACCCAACACATAAACACACAAAAACATACTCGGAGGCTCTAAATAAAAAATCTGCCTAAACAACAAAGACCTCCTAAGCAGATATCCAAGCAACAGCCACCCCTCAACAATACCCACAAATCACATATCTCACAAAATCAGTGTGGAACACAGTCACAACCCATAAGGCCAAACAACACACCAAATACACTTGTTATAGGGGACTCTATTGTCCAGCACACTGATGTCCCACTCACCAGACTGAACAAGGAGAAGGTCACTGTAAGCTGCCTGTCGGGTGCCAGGATCCGCCACATAACGCAAGCACTCAGGTCACTCCAAAGCAAGTACAAGTATGACTCCGTCATTGTCCATGCTGGTGTGAATGACCTGAGATGTACCTCCCTGGACTACATGAAAAGAGACATAGAGGAGCTCTCTGACCATGTAGCCCAGGCTGGTATGTCCCTGACCTTGAGTAGCATCTTGCCCTCACCAAGAATGATGCCACAGTATAAAGACAAAATGATCAGTTTCAACAATTGGTTAAAGTATTGGTGTCATTCAAAGGGGATCCAATGCCTGTTAGCCTGGGATGACATGCTCGACAAGCCACGTTGCTTCGCTAGGGACGGCTTGCACCTGTCACCCTTAGGCTTTCATATACTGGCCAAGGCTCTTGCCACCCCCATAGTGCCTTTTTCAGGCAAGGCTCAAAGGACAAACCCACCTCCATAGACAACCCAAAGATAAAAAAACTAAAGGTAATGCTACTCAATGCCAGAAGTCTAAACCTCAAGATGCACGCACTCGAGACTCTCCTCAGTATGGAGAAAATCGATGTCTATGCAGTAACAGAAACCTGGTTCAAGGCTCCTGAGAGCACCCCAGCACTACTAGGTTATAACTCATACCATGCGTTTCGGCCCCAAAACTCAGACTGAAGCACAAAAGGAGGGGGAGGAGTATCTATATTCATCAAAGATACCTACACTTCCAGGTTAGTGGCATTGCACGAAGCATCGGAAACCATCTATGTGCAACTAACAGCGGGCAAAACTGCCTTTCAGTTTGTAGCCTGCTACAGAACACCCTCCCTATTACAGGAACCCCACTTGGCATTCCTGAGAACACTGGAGAATATGAAGGTCAACTACCCAAACATTGACTGGGAAAACTACTCAAGCCCACACACCCTCGCCCAACGGTTCCTTGAATTTATAAACTCTAACGCAATGGAACAACTGGTCACCACTCCTACAAGAGGGAACAACATATTGGACCTGGTCATCACCAACATGGGGACTCTGTGTTCCACACCAGAGGTAAACCCCTCATTGGTAAGATCAGACCATAAACAAATTTCCCTAGACATCCATATCCTGTCCCCACCCCCAGCCAAGGAAATCACTGTAAAGAATTTCTCCAAAGCCAACTTTGCACTTCTCAAGACTGAGGTGGAATCCTTCAAAGCCCCTGGGCCAGAGGATAATAGAGCCCAATCCACAGAATCCTTTACAAATGCATTCTATGAGCACCTGCAGGAATGCATGGATCATGCTATCCCAAATAAAACCAAGACTCACTCCTCCAAAAACAGGAGACCGGTCTGGTGGACCCCGGCCATAAATAAGCTATACAACAGAAGGAGGAAGCTACTACATGACAGAGCAAAATCCCAAAAAGGGAAGGCATCTCTGATCAGTATTAGCAAGAAACTTCGATCCCTCATAAAATCATCAAATGCCAGTTTCGAAAGAAAAATTGCCCTAGACACTAAAGATAATCACAAGGCCTTCTTTAGTTATGTCAGAAACATGGGCGGAAACTACCAGATATTCTCTGAATTGTTGCATAATGGTACAAAATATACCAAACCTACAGACATAGCCAACATCCTGGCAGTCAGATTCAGCGCAAACTCCCCCCCCTTCCCCCCCAAAGGAGCAAACGCCTATCCCAACTGAATGTAACCTCCCTAACATCACAGATGCACAGGTGAAAGCTGCCCTCTCCAAAGCAAAAAACACAGCATCTATGGGACCGGACGGTGTCCCAGGCTGTGTCTTACACGGGCTCCAAGAAGAACTGAACCCTCACATTAAGTCACTGTTCAAACTTAGCCTTACTACAGGATATGTACCCAAAGAATGGCGTACAGCTACAGTGGTCCCACTCCACAAAGGTGGTGCCACAATGGACCCCGGAAACTATCGCCCCATAAGCCTGATTAGTCTGGTCTGTAAAGCTATGGAGCGTATTATCATGGAACTCATAAACAAAGACATTGGGAGCCTCCAGACACTGGACCCTACCCAATTCGGCTTTGTTAAGGGCAGATCTTGCCTCTTAAACCTAGTTGATTTCTTTGAAACAGTTACCAAAGCCATAGTTGAGGGCAAGGTAGTCCACACAGCCTACCTGGACCTCACAAAAGCCTTCGACACAATACCCCACTCGGGCATCATAAATAAGCTTACCAGCTTAAATATCAACCCCTATATCACAAGATGGGTTGCAAACTGGCTCAGAGATTGAACCCACATGGTCAGAATTGCAGGTGCCATGTCCGAATCCAAACCAGTTACAGTTCTGGGACCTCTCTTGTTCGGTATATACTTCTCTGAGGCTCAGGCTAACACGGGGGGATTATGGCTGACAAAGTTCACAGATGACTGCAAACTGGGGGCCATAATCAAATCTCCAGCTGACACAAGCATCCTCCAAAAGGGTCTCACAGAGATGGATGCTTGGTGCCAGAACCATGGTCTCAAGCTAAATGCTAAAAAGTGCATAGTCATCCCCTTTAGGAAAAACAAGGTGCCCACAAATTACCACATAGGTGGTAATCCATTAAGTACGGAAGAAGTAATTAGAGATTTGGGGACCAACGTAGATAGTAATCTCTCCTTTGATAATCACGTTGCCAAAGTGGTTAGAAAGACCTTCTATATAGCCCACCTTATCACGAAAGGGTTTGCATCTAGATCAAGAGAGGTCATTGTGCCCCTCTACTTGTCATCAGGCCCATAACTGAATACAATGCCCCTTTTGGGATGTACCTTACCCGACACCTGCAGCAACTGGAGAGACCCCAAAAGTACCTCACCAAGAGGATCATGGGCTACAAACAGATGTCCTATGCAGCTCGACTAAAGAAACTCCAGCTCTACTCAGTTGCTTACCGCCTACTCAGAGGCGATCTATGCCTGACGTACAAAGCCATGTCAAACCCAGAATTAATGGACGTGCTCCACCTCAAAAAATCCAAGTCCCTTAGAGCTACATGCTCCAGGGACCTAAACCTCAGCACAAAAATAAATAGGACATGCTGGAGGGACAGATTCATTTCCCAGAGGCTCCCCTCACTCTGGAATAGAATCCCAATTCATGTTAGACATAGCCCCTCGCTGACCCTCTTCAAGCGAAATTTGGACGCGTGGATGGGAAATCGCAAATTCACCCCTGGGATCTCTCCTGTGTCCCTGCTAGACAGAGGCACAGTAAACTAATCTTAAAAGGGTACCGTCTGTGACCTACTTTACAGAGGCACAGTAGGTTAATCTAATAGGGAGGCGGAACCCAAATACACTCTGGCTAGGCTTATAAATGCCCTAGGGCAGATAGCCTAGTATTTACCTATGAACCTATGAACCTGCCGAGGATCAGACCTCCTCCACAGGAAGTCCTTGTCAGTGAGTTCTGTTGGCAGTGATGCCTTTTCCAAGAAAATTTCCCCCTTCTTCAAGTTGGTGTGAATATGGAGTTGGTGTATGTAAATCTGGGGGGGGGGGGAGCAGGAGAGGTTGCCCCCTGCAAAAAACACTTAAAAGGTGTTTTTGGCTTATTTATTTATTATCTATTTTTTTTTTTTTGGAGAGGGGTACACTTTGGGGGTTGAGATCCTTGGCAAGTTCAAATTCTTCCACTCACAGTTGAAGCATTCTTTTTATACACCTTTACTTACTGACTTTTCAGATGACTCCTGATTCAGGCACTGTACAACTGAAAAATGCAGTTCACAAACACTCTGTCGTGTCATGTAAAGTATATCATAAAACAACACCATCTAGATTTTATCACTGAAAAAAATGTCTGAAATTTAATAGCTCCTCTGGGTACTTTAGTCCTCTATATGTCTTTAAGGAGAGGCTAATTCTAATAAAACACTATGCTAATCAATTATACGCTAATAACATATACATGTGCTTTAAACAGCATTGCTGCTACCTAATCAAGGGAGGATACTTCAATGTAAACAGTACAAAAACTTTTAAAGTGCAGATGGAACACTTATGTAAACAGTACAAAAACTTTTAAAGTGCAGATGGAACAATCCATACAGTATGGTTTGATGCATTGCTGGTATTGCAATTTAAATGGGGCTGCTAAGAATCCAAAGGCACTTTACATGGGAGAGGCACTGTAATGTAACTATAACAGACAGTGGGGACCCAGGACACATATTAGGCCAGGACATAGACATTTTCTATATATGCTAATAAATACCACATGGCTCTTGCTGTTTTGGGCAAAGATGTAGTCCTTTTTGTTTATTCCTTCTCTGTAAGTGTCACAAGAGGAGAACGCTCAGCTGTTACTGTGAATCCAACAAGAGCATCTTAAGCATTTCCATATCCAAGAAATGTGCCCCATCAGAATATTTCCTTTTCCCTTATTGTTCACTCTCTGCTTCAATAAATTAGCAAATGTGAAGAATGTTCACATACTGATTTGTGCTGATATTCATATAAAATGAGCTGTATAGGTATTCAAAGCACAGCTAATCCCAGTAGGCAGAGGAGTATCACATTGCAAGTGACTGTTAATAGGCAAGGTAAATGTTGCTTCATTACGCTAAAGAATGAATGTTAACATGGATGGTAAACCTTGTCTCACTACCGCTAAACAACAACTAAGGTTCGCTAAAGTGCATCTCAGTGTTAATTTAAAATGCATTTTTGAATTAACATTCAAAGCCTTGCCAAAATGAGTATCACAGTTAATTTATATATTTGCTAGAAGTGAACATGGTGTGTTTTTCTATTTTTTATTTTGTGATGTAAGCTTTTTAGCTCTCTGTAAAACAATTGATAAATTCTGTTGAACTTTACCCTGTGCTCACTTTCTCATACCTTATTCAGAGGAGTGTAAACACACAGCCATCTCTGCCCAGTTTATTTTACCCTTGTAAGAGCAAATCACACAGTGAGAATGTTGCTTATGCATAATGAACACGGTTTAAAAGGCTGCCGCAGCAAGGAACAGAAAAGATACTGGTCTCCGGACATAACTTAGCCTGTGGGGGTGGAGTGCACTGACTGTTAAAAGAAAGCAGCCAAAACTGGCAAGTCAACTGACCTTTTAGCTCAGCTGACAGAGCATCTGCATGGGTTACAGAAAGCAGGGGTTTAATCCCAGCCTAGGTCACACACATATATTTCCTTGTCACAGAGTGGGATTTTGGGACCATTGTCTCAGTAAAAAGACTACCCAGGACACCAATTAACACCCAGCTAGGATTAATCAGAGTGAGAACTGCAGCTGGGGTCAGCCCTTGCACCTGTTGACCTGCAATGATCTTGAGGCTACCAAGACTAAATCTCTGAGGCTTGCAGAAAAAGCCATAGGCAAAGAAATTGAGAAACAAAGACCTAGAAATAAAATCATTGAAAGAGCAAGCAATGCCATTTGGGACCCTCTAGAAAATTACTCAGGTATGGTTCATTTTATATTTTAATGTCTGTTCCTGAGATATTA
>NC_056726.1:1592491364-1592571364 GCF_019279795.1 Protopterus annectens
TATTGCCTTTGAGGTTGCAAACATAGCTAAAGAATACCTTGTGGTTGTTCTTGGTCTGCGAGGCCAAATTCACCCCAAATATGGCTTTGGTAGACTTTATTTATCCACTGAGAAGTTTGTTTATTTTGATGACACTGCTTTTATCCTGCTGGGTACTGCACCTCCTAACTTTTGCCATGAGTTTCTTCCTCCTGCTATACAGCCTATTGATTTTGTGATTCCACCAGGGTGGCTTGTTTTTTGAGTTAGTTCTGTACTTCTTTCTGGTGGGTACAACAGTCTCTATGCAGCTATTAACATGCTTGTATAAGGATTCTGTGAACAGTTCTGCATAGGCAGCACTGTACTCAGGGTTTATGAGGGCTTGAAATTTTACCAGGTTATCACTTAATAGCAGGTGGTCAGCCTTAGAGTAGCTCCTGAATGTTCCAGGTTTAGCTGGGGGTCCAGGTTTTATTTTTACTTCGAAGGAGACCATTTTGTGGTCTGACCTTAACTGGGAAGACATTACACTAGGGAGTGTGTAGTACTCTCCCATATTAGTGAAGACCAGATCCAGTATGGCTGGCACCCCTAGTTGGTGTACTGACTATCTGGTTCAGGGAGTTTGTGTTTACAAAATCTAGGAATCTCTGTGCACAAACCATATCTATGTCAATCTATCTAGCTATGTATCTGTATATTTCTCTATCTTAGCTACCTAGCTAAGTGTATGGTCAAAATGGAAGCGGATTAAGGGAGTACTACCATGGTACAAGTGGTATAAATGGTACAAGGGGGTATTACCATAGTGCAAGTGGTATAAATGGTACAAGGGGGTATTACCATGGTACAAGTGGTATAAATGGTACAAGGGGGTATTATCATGGTACAAGTGGCATACATGGTACAAGGGGGTATCACCATGGTACAAGTGGTATAAATGGTACACGGGGGTATCACCATGGTAGAAGTGGCATAAATGGTACAAGGCAGTACTATCATGGTGCAAGTGGTATAAATGGTACACGGGGGTATTATCATGGTACAAATTGTATAAATGGTACAAGGGGTATCACCATGGTACAAGTGGTATAAATGGTACAAGGGGTATCACCATGGTACAATGGGTTTAAATGGTACAATGCAGTACTATCATGGTGCAAGGGGTATAAATGGTAGGTGGTATCACCATGGTGCAAGTGGTATAAATGGTACAAGGGGGTATCACCATGGTACAAGTGGTGCAAATGGTACATGGGAGTATCACCATGGTGCAAGTAGTATAGATGGTACAAGGGGGTATCACCAGGGTACAAGTGGTATAAATGGTACAAGGGGGTATCACCATGGTACAGGTGGTATAAATGGTACAAGGGGGTATCACCATGGTACAAGTGGTATAAATGGTACAAGGCAGTACTATCATGGTACAACTGGCACAAATGGTACAACGGGGTATTACCATGGTACAAGTGGTATAAATGGTACAAGGGGGTATCACTATGGTACAAGTGGTATAAATGGTACAAGGGGGTATTACCATGGTACAAGTGGTATAAATGGTACACGAAGGTATCACCATGGTACAAGTGGTATAAATGGTACAAGGGGGTATTACCATGGTACAGGTGGCATAAATGGTACAAGGAGGTATCACCATAGTACAAGTGGTATAAATGGTAGTGATTAAGTATAAGACACCATGGGTGCAGAATGTATGTGTTATTCATGTGTACATGGTCTGTTTTAAAGGTTGTAATGCAATTTTCACTGGATGTGAAAAGTATAGCTGACTTGTTTCTTTTGTGCACAAATAACAGTATATAGTAATTTTTTTAGCAGTGTGATTTCCCATAAGTTCATGGCATTGGTTGTAATGTGTTTCATTCATGCCAGTGCTGTGAACATATAATAGTAAATGCTGTATATTACACAGATTATTAGTATGATTGCCCATAAGTACATGTTCATACCATACAGTTCATAGGTGAATACCAGGCTAACAAACACTATGGCCCTTATAGACCTAACCATGTGACCCAAATGTTACCCACAAATTTAATTTATATAGGTTGTGATTTACTGACTCCCTATGTCCATAAGAGACATAGGAGCCAGACCAAGGGGTGAATTTCCAATTACCCATCCATTGGTCAAGGTTGTCCTTAAATAGGAATAGGGAGGAACTCTGCTTCACGTGGATGAATGGAAATTCTCTGAGAAACATATCTGTCTCTCCAACATATACTATTTATGGTGCAAACAAAATTTAGATCTTTTAATCTAGTAGTTTTGATGCTGTTTGTTTTGCAGATCTGCAAAAGTTTAATCAAAACAGGGTCCAAGGATGCCTAGTATGCCAAACAAAGATCGCCTCACAGAAGTCTGCATGATACCAAATAAAGAGACAGGGCTGTGAGGTGATCAGTGTAGGACTTTGTGTTTAATCTTTGCATTCTTTTTGTAAGGAACCTTTATGGATATTCCAGTTGCTGAATGTGTCTGGTCAGGTGCATACCGAAGGGGGCATTATACTCTAGTTTGGGTATGATGACGACCAAGTACAGTGGTATGATAACCTCTCTGGACCTAGATGTCATGGCTTTGCTTATAAGCTGAGCAACATAAATGAATTTTCTTACTACCTTGGACACATTTTGGGTGAAGGCTAGGTTACTGTCTACATGAGTTCCCAGTGTTCTATTAAAGATGTAGCTACCCAGGGTGATAGACTTCGTAAAAACTACTATAGTGCATTTCTATGTATAGAATTTTAAGCCATGGCTTTGGCACCAAGTGTTTCTCTGTATTAGACATTCCTGAAGAGTGTTCTTATGTTGGGGGGATTCAAAGACTGCTCCCAGTTTTTTCATTCATCTGTGAACTTGGTTAGCCTAAGGCATTTGACATTGGCTTTGACATCTGAGAAGTAGATGCCAAAGAGGAGTGGGCCCAGCACAGACCCCTGGGGGACTCCACTGGTGACTGACCACTGATCTCTTTGTGGAGGTGGCCTCTCTAGTTCCAACCTCCTGGGTCTTATCAGTGAGCGAGCTAGCTATCCAGCATGTTATCAAAGGGTTTAAACCTAGTTCCATAAGTTTGATGAGAATACCTGAGTGGGGTATTGTATCATATGTTTTAACCAGATATAGGTAGATAGAATGCCCTTTTTTCCACTCATGCATTGCTTTAGTGACCTTTTCAAAGAAGTCTACCAAATTCAGTAAGTATGACCTTCCTTTGACAAAGCTAAACTAAGGATCCAGTGTCTGAAGGTCTTCTATGTCCTTGTTGATCATTTCCATGGCTTTGCAAATAAGACTAGTCAGACTAATGGGTCTGTAGTTCTCAGGACCTGCTGAAGGTCCTCTTTATGAAGGGGGATGGCCATCACAGTCCTCCATTCAAATGACACAAAGCCTATTTTAAGAATATAGTTAAATAATGACTCCAGGGGTCCTGATAAGTCATATTTCATACTATTCAGGAGGCATCTTGGAATCACTCAAAATAACTTATGTGTGATTTAGCAATCAAAGGTACTTAAATTTGCTTGAATGGCACTGGATATAAGTAAAACTGGTGGAATGCAAGCTATAACTCCAAGCTTAGCTAAGCTCCCAAAAACTGAGCAAGAGACAACATGTAGTAAAGTAGGTTTATTCAAGAGCATTGCGGCACTCGCTATCATTCATCTGTGGAAAACAATGGGTGGGAAGCGTGCATAATAACTTATACAACAGTCAATAGCAATGAAAGTGAGATGGGAGGGACTTTGGAAATCAATTTATCATAAGAGGTGGAGGCCAGAGACACAGCCTTATGAAACAACAACAGCAAACAGGTGGGAGGGTTAGGAAGAACAAGCAGGCCTGCTAGAGAGGTCCTGAATTTAATAAAGGCAATATTGGAACTCTTTCATAAACTTTAGCTTAATGTGTTAGTGGGGGATGGGGCAGACACAGAATGCAACCTTAAGCAGGTAAAAGATAAACAGAATATAAAAGCTCTGAAGCACAAACTGTAGCAGAGACAATTTTCTCACTATTGACCTTCTACTACAGTTTAAGGCAGTTTAGTATAAATATGACCTTGGGTGTCCCTTCAAAAATGGCCACTAGCCTAGTGGGACTAACCCTGTTAACAAAAGATAAATAATATAAAAAAAAAAAGATATGGGCCTCCTTGAAGTTGACTTCATGTATAGATCTACAAACAGTGGACTGTACTCATATGTGTTGACCTCATCTGATCCAAGCATACCGAAAGTTTTAAAACATGAGAAGAAGAAATATAAGATGACATATATGTTAAGTTTAGCACTACCATTTCTGAAAAAGTTAGTAATGAAAAGTAAACCATAAGCAGACAAATATCAGACAGCAACTGAAAATGCAAAAAAAGAAGGAATATAAAGAAACGGAAGAGAATAGAAGGAAAGAAACTTGTAACGCCCACAAATATAGTGGCAAGTACAGAGATCGTCTGGAACAACCTGACGTTGACCAAAAGCTGACCAGGGAATGGTTAATGAGAGGTGGACTGAAACCAAAAGATGTAAAGCTAATAATGGTTGTCCAGGATAGTTGACTATGTACACATTATTTTACAATGGTTGCCCAGGATAGTAGACCATGCAAACATTATTTTACTATGTCCATTGAAAAAGTGGGAGAAACAAACAAATGCAGGTTCTGTAAAGCAGAAGAGTAAACAGTTGCACATTTCATTGTTGGATGTGATGCACCCATGGTAGAAGATCTGTATACTGAAAGGGACAATAATGTGGCAAGACTGTTACATTTTGGATTCTGCAAACAGTAAGATATAGAAATAGCTGAGAAGCTTTAAAAACAAACCACAAAGCATTACAGACGATGATGAACTTTATATCACATGAGATCATGCATTACCAATAGTTAAAAAAATAGATGCAAGAGAAGAGATATAGTAGTCCATCTAAAAGAACAAAGCTAGGATTGATCACTAAAATTGCTCAACCCAACAATTACAGTGCCTTATGTATACAGACACAAAGTCATACAATGCCAGGATTTGCAAGCAGAAATGAAAACAATATGAAAGAAAGATACCAAGATAGTTCCAATAGTAGCAGGAGAAACAGGACTACTAAAAAAGAATTTATAATCAAAATTAAATATGTAACCAATACATGTAACCTCTTATAAACTGCAAAGGGAGGTCCTATTGTGCACATTACAAACACAATTATTTAATTAGTTAGAATGGATTCACGCAGGACTTTTGTCAATGAAGCCAATTATGGTGGTGTGTAGAAAGGAATGATATGGCCCTGCTAGTCAGGCAAAGTAGCTTCTCAAGGGGGTTGTTTATGCCTAGGACACAGGTCTTGAGTGAAGAGCTGCAGTGAAAGTAAGATGCTGTGGAGTACTTTGAAGAAGTCTGGATTTCTTTCTAGAAGGAAGCCATAAGATAAAAAAAGAAAAAAAAAAATGTTTGGACTGTGTTGGAACCTGCACAAAAGACTGAGTATTTTTTTTATTTGATTTGATCTTTTCGGGAGGGGTGGCATTAACAGAACAGGCTCTTTTTGTTCCTTCCATTAGTTCCATATTTTTTGGGAACAGATTTTGTACCAGTGTTTTTATTTATGTTTATTAAAACAACATTATTTGTGGAACCAATGGACTGTGCTTCAGTGATATATACCACATTGGTGGAGAAAATAGACATATCTGGGTGCATTGTTTTTACCCAAAGTCCTGAACTTATACCTTTCACTGATTGCACATAACTGATTTGTTTGTGTATATTCTCTCCAGCTATAGAAACAGCATTTCTGTGACGTGCTGGGTGCAAAAATGTTTGAGAAAAATTACCCTCACATCAAGGGAAAGCAGCACTGTGGAATATGATGGAAGCATTTGTGTGGCATGCACCTATGTTTTCCTTTTAACAAAGGGATGACTATTGAGCAACTGCTACAAACCATTGCTGTTGTAGCTGACAGTATGGTGTCTGTTGCAAAAGCCATAAAAATTCCAAAGTTAGTTTCACCAATAGAACAGCTGACAAGAGAAAAAGATTTTTAGATGTGCTTGCCAACTTCAAGGAGTAGGCCCAACAAGAGGGATGAGACTGAAGAGACGGCAGTAATCTTTCTATTATTTTAAATACGCTCTGCCATTTAGCCAAAAATTTGCTTTCTACAGAGGGGACCCAATCTAACAGTCAGTCTCCAGCTTTAAATTTCCTTGTCTTTGCATTTGTATTGTACATACCTTGTTGTGTAGCTTGAACTGTATAGATTGGACAAATTCAGAAAGGTTACCACTCTGTGTGAGATTGGTGTACAGCTCACGGTAACCAGCTCTGATTCAGATATAGAGCTATTACATGGTGCAGCACCACTGTGGCTATCTAAGCAGCCTAACAAATGCTATGAGGCATTCTGGGGTGGGCTATGATAATTAGCCACGTAGTCTCATTTGGAAATGCCTGCAGTAAAGCATTATTGCAACTGAGCGATTTGAATCCCTCTGCTGCAAAAGTTACCTTGGTTATACAAGTTAATAAACACAGCCAAAAGCTTATGTTCACCCATGTTAGAGTTAAGCATCGGGAGGTAGTGCTATGTGCGTGTGTGTGCGTGTGTGTGTCAGTGTATCTGTGTGTGTAGGTGTGATCAGGTGAGTGTGTGTCTGTGCGCGTGTGTGTGTGTGTGTGTGTGTGTGTGTGTGTGTGTGTGTGTGTGTGTGTGTGTGTGTGTGTGTGTGCATGAGTACATGAATGCATGGATGCATGTGTGGGAGTGTGGGGGGAAGCTGTCATAGCTCCACAACTATCAAACAAATTCTGCAACACAATGAGTGGAACACTAGTCACCCAAAATATCTGTATTGTGTCATGCCTTAAAGGCACTTAAAATTAGAAACAAAGTTTTGCAGCATGAAAGATGTGTGTGTGGGGGGGACACTAGACATCATGGATAACTCTTTATATTTATGCCTAAAGGCAATAAAAAAATTACAGAACAAAGTTTTCTTTGAAACATGGAAGACATGGGAAAACTGGACAGCAGGGATAATCTAGTAGATTGCATCTCTATGCACACTTATCAAGACTCAAGCCCTGCACAACTTACACACAGCATATTGGTGTGCTTTAGACCAGTCCATAGATTTTAAAATGCTACCCAAGTCTTACAAAAAACATGCAAAATAAGAGGATGAAGGTTTCAAGCTGCATTTTGACACAGAAAACAGCAGCATTAACCCTCTATACTAAGTGAAGAGTTCGTGCTGCAGTTTGTTTTTACACAATAGCAAGTATGAGACTACAATGACGGGCATTATAGAATGATGGCAACAGTTTGTTACAAGGGAGATGACTCCTATAAGAGGCAGGAGCAGGAGCACCCTGTAAAGTTGCGTACAGATCAGAGGGATGGAGAATGGTGTCCATGTGGGAGAAGGCTTTGGTACACAGCCTGCAGGAGTACTAAACATCAGGGTTGTATATTCTGGCTATTACTGAGACTCACGTAGAAAGGTAATACATGCAGTAAGAAGTATAAAACTGTAATGTCCGGCATTATTGATGGACTATAAGGATATGGGGTCCAGGGAAGTAAATATTGTGTGAAGAAATATCCAGGGAATTGTTATGGCTAGGCTTGTATAGGCCCTAGGGCCGATAGCCTACTAACAACCTATGAACCTATGTGATTTGCAAGAGCAGAAACAAAAATAAGACAGCATGTGTGTGTGTGTGTGTGTGTGTGTGTGTGTGTGTGTGTGTGTGTGTGTGTGTGTGTGTGTGTGTGTGTATATGTGCCTGTGTTTTTGTGTGTGTCTGAATGTGTCCATGTATGTGAAATAATGAATGGGAGGGTAGCTGTACTAACATGATGCATGGATCATCAGCGTTGACTACTGCAGGAAAGTGCTGACTTGCACTCCCTGCACTTAATGGCAGTTCAGAGACATGCAAATTATGTGATAATGAGGTCTTTCCTCATTGCAGCTAACATATCTCTGAATATTAATTTTTTGCATTATGGAAACACTCCCATTTGGCTGCAACCCTTACTGCCAGCAGTGGTGTTCTTTCTGAATTCCTGTTCTTGTTCTATAGACATCACCAGGTATAGCCTATCTTGTATGTTGGTATAGCATCATATGACTCTTTTTAAATGGGGTTGTTCTTCTCATATTTCTCTGGCACTTAACATTTTATAAGTGTGACGGCCATATAATAACTAAAAGGACTGATCCTGCAAAACTTTTAGCACTTCTTCAGGGCCAGTTTAACTGCAGGGCTGCTAGAGCTGGAGCTCTGGGCCCACATATCTGAAATAAGCCCTGCTACTTCTGCTCAGCTCTTCAGCCCAGCTCCGCTCTCACTGTAATCTGTAATCTTAAACTATTTCCATGCCAAATAGATGGGCCCTTTAATGATTTTCAGCTCCAGGACCATCATGTCCATAATCTAGCTCCCAGCCATGTACAACTCCTTTTTTCCCATTTTTGCACATAGGGTCAGGGTGTCACTTCAACAGTGACAATCATCTAGAACCAAGGTTTACACTGCTGGGTGGCTAGACCTGCTATGATGGTTCTTTCATACCATACACTTGCATGTACACTCACATATATGGCCAATTTAGAGTGTCCAACCCACCTACTGGATGTCTTTAGAATGTGGGAGAAAACTGGAGCACTTAGAGGAAACCCGCATGAACACAGGGATGGCATGCAGACTCCACACAGAAGGCACCCCAGCTGAGAATGAAAGAGGGGAACCTCTTACTCTGAGGTGACAATGTAATTCACTGTGCCACCCTTTAGAAAATGGAAGTATAGTATTAACTGGTCTCAGTTGCCCATTATCAACCCCAGTAACTCTTTTCAGGATGGACTTTGATGTTCAGTTAAAATACTTCACTAATCCATCCATCTAGGGGTGGTACACTGAGGTTTGTGACTGATCTTAAAGCACTGGCATAGATGGTGCATTATTCTGGACATATATGGAGTCTACTGGTCAGTGAGTATTTCGTTAGGTGTCCTTACTGCGGAAATGATATGACTACCTTCCTAGCCTTACATAGTGGGATGGCTTCAGGATAATCATTTGCATAGGCTGAAATAATTAAGATATACTGAAACCCATTGCTGAATTCTGTATGGCCCAGCAATGTCCAAAGTAGCATATCCAAATGGCACCTTTGTGATGAGCACTGGAATCAAATAATTTTTAAAACCTGAGAGTGGGGCTGTCTTCTGGCATTTAGTGCATTGTGCATGACCTTCTCATCCTATATTATTATTTCAATTAAGTAAAATCTTGTTAAGATCCTTGCTTTACTCTTATCCTTTTATAGGTGCCCTACTAGTGCACAGCTTTGTGTTAATTCCGTCATTAGATTTCAGAAAGGCTTGGGCGCTAACAATGGCTATTCTTCTTCCTCACTATCATTATTTACTCTGTAAAAGTCATTTTGCAACTGAAAATAAAAGTTGCAGCATCATTTTCAGCTTCTTCCCGTACAAAGTCAGCTATGATTTTTATTACTCTTCTGTGTAATTTTCCCAGAATCAACTGTTCTAGTGAATGGTTTATCCCATTCTAAAGGTATAAGTAGCATGCTTTTCAGAGGTTACACTTTTCACAACAATAACAGTGCTAGTAATGCTAGTGCGAAATATAGTAATATGACCATCGTTTTCACATTTAAAGCAGAATATGCCAACAGTGGATCTTTTTTTGTTACCAGCATTTTACACAGATTTTACTGTAGGTCTAGCTGGCTCACCTCTACATCATTTCATGGCATTACAGGGTGGAATTCATTGTCCTGACCGCCATTTGTGCATAGTGGTAATCCGCAAATAATAGCACTATATGGATATGTAAATGTAGTCAGCATGTCCAATTCTAGCTGACTACAGAAACATGCAGGTGTATTGGAAAATATATGCCCATATGGCAAAGGACATTGGCATATTACTTGCTTCATAGAGATAAATGTAAATGGGCCTCATTTGCATAAAAAATGCATAAAGGACCCTGAACAGCAACAAATGACTGATGCCAAAGTCATGGTCTTAAGTTAAATGCAACAAAATGTATTATCATACCATTCAGCAAAAACACAGCCCCTACTGTTTACCATATCAATGGTAACCCCAAAGCACACAGCCTGTGGTGAGAAACCTGGGTACACAGGTTGACAAATCTCACAGTCGACCATCATATAGCGGCAGTGGTCAGAAAAGCCTTTTACTTGGTTCATCTCATAAGTAAAGGGATTGCATCCAGAAAAAAGGAAGTTATTACATCTCTGTACTCCTTCCTCATTAGCCCAATAATAGAGTACAACTCCCCGTTTAGTATATACCTCTCCAAACACCTGCAACAACTAGAAAGGCCACAGAAATACCTCACAAAGAGAATCCATGGCCTCCAACACCTGTCCTATGTCGACAGGCTCAAATCACTGTCACTCTACTCGGTATCATACAGATTGTTCAGAGGTGATCTGTGTCTCGCCCACAAGGAAATCTCGGACCCTGGCCTACTAGAGATGCTCCATATCTGTAAGTCTAACTCCTCACACATTACCTGATCAAAAGGCTAAATCTAATATGCGACATTAACAAAACCTGCTGGAGAGAGGGGCTTGTCTGCCAGAGGTTGCCATGTCTCTGGAACAGACTCCCCATACAAGTACGTCACTGACCCTCTTCAAGCGCAACCTTGATGAGTGGATGGGAAGTCACAAATTTGTCCCAGGGATTCCACCTGTGTCCCTCACTGACGGGCAACAGGTGCTGACTTGAGGTTTCTTTTTTGGGGATAAACTCTTGGCTAGGCTTGTAAGGACCCTAAGGCCATTAGTCTAGTAACCTCCTATGATCCTATGATCCTATCAACTTATACAAATAAGTTTAACAGCACCATGGATAAGTGGAGTTACCATGGACTTAGAAGTATTGGAAATTATATAAAACAGCTCAAAACAAGATAAAAATAATTAATTTTGGTGTCATTGTAGTGCTTGGACATACATGGTCAAGCCACTTAAGGGATTGCTGAGCACACTGGTGTGATTAAGTGCTAATATATACATGATCAAACTACTGAAGTGATTGCTGGGGAAATTGGTGTTACTGAGTGCTTGTGCAAACATTCTCTAACTACTGAAGGGATCTCTGTGGGGCAAGTTTGTGGATTACAAAGGATATCTAAGATGGGAGGAAACATTTTTTACAATGAACATGAATATGGTGCAAGTATTTGACTATGGATCACAAGAACACCTTTTTATCAGACGGAGCTTTATACAGATTCTCATAAAGCAGCAAGCATTAATGTAAATAGCCTGTGTGAATTGCTGCCTATATATGCTCACTTGCAGACATCGGGGATACTTGTACCCTGTTTATGCAATGGCTATGAATACTACCCATAATCTTTCTACTAACACACACACACACACACACACACACACACACACACACACACACACACACAAGCACACAGAAAAATGCAGCACTATTAAGGTCACTTTAACACACTTACATTCTTAAAGCAGTAGGTAAAGACCTCAATGGCAAGTATTTTTGCCATTGTATTTTTAGTTGGTTAATGCTTAGGATAAGACCATAAATTAATTACATACTTAATGTCCCATAATTGTGATCTTTCTTTTGTTATGAGAAAAAAAGTCCAAGTATAAAACTCTTGAACTTGTATCTCATAGGTAACACCAGGTGTGACAAGTAATGCATTATTAACTTTTTCATAGTTCTGAAGCTCAGTCCCTTTGATATAAACTAAGGCTTTCCCTAATTCTCTGGTCAGCTGGGCTGAAAATATCCAAGCCATGTTCATTAATTCTGATCCCACCTTGTTAACAATTGCTCAAAGGTAACAAGCTATGCCTTTAGGTCCCCATTCTTGGTTAATTGTTTTAGTGGTGAAACTGCCCTTAATATAGACATTGTTACTGTCACTATTCCAGTGGCTGCAGCAGTGATGGTGTTCAGTAACTGTTAGTTGTCGTACTGGCAAATGGATCAACACACAGGTGCACTCAACAAATAGGAAAACCATCCAACACCACCCAACACACAGGACTGCACTGTCTCCATTGCATTAGGGAAAAGCTTTACTGCAACAGTTCTGCTCTCGCAAGATGGGGAAATTTTGCGTAAAACAGGTATCTAGTGAAGCAACAAAAGGAATAAGACTTTGGCATAGAAAAGCATGCCCAAAACATCCTCACTGTAATCCACTAATAGGGAATATAATGGCAATAGAGAGTACTCATGTTAGAAAAATGGTAGTTTATTTTCTGAAAACATAAAAGGGGAGGTTCTTCCAAAATAAAAAGTCTTAACAAATGGTAACGCCAACTGCATTAAATACAACCCATACAGCCGGGATACAATTTCTTTCATTGGGTCTCTCAGTTCCTTTCCATGAGCTTATTTCAACCCTTCTGTTATATAACATTAGATGCTTCATTAAGAAAACCTGCTGTAATTACAACAGCAATGCAGCAAAGTTTCTGTTTGCTCTTAAAGCAACAATCCCAGTTTAAATTGATAGCAGCACTCCTCTCTCTTTTTAAAGGAGCACTTTATTTACACTTCATATTCATAACAGTAGTTCTATTTACACACTATAAATGCAAAACAGCACAATTTACAGTATTTACATTCATTTGGACACATACTATGCAGTGTGTGTGGAAGGGGGATATATGCTTCTTGTGTATGTATGGTAAATCTTTTCACATAAATGCAATCCACTGTTAGAATCTCTAACATTTTCATTTTACTCTGGCTTTTGAAAAAATATGCCTCACCACAGATCTACAACAAGTTTGAATGTTCAAGATCCTTTGTTTGTTTTTTTCCCAGCTGACAGAGGAAGCTTAAAAATTACATGGATGTGGAGGAGATTGATTATACTGACCTTCAGAAACATAATCAAACAAATAGGGGAAAAAAAAAAAAAACACTTTTAGCCAGGGGTGGGGCAACTTCTGAAATGCAAGCCATAAAATATTTCCAACTGGAATTTTAATTCTGACAAACCAGTAAAAGCGCAGATGTATGCCTTACAACATGTCTTACAGCAGTGGTGAGAACCTGAAAATAACAGTAAAATGAAAACGGTAGAGATTCTAGTGGACAGATTTAAAATACCATTGCCTAGAAGTATGTGAAAGCTGATATTGCAGAGTGACCTCAAGAACTTGACAAGATATTAATTTTAGTAGAATCCTTGCTAGTTAATGACAAATTGATTAAAAATTAATTATATGCCTCTAACTATAAAGTTGCAATATGAAATGCACAATCACCTATGAAACAAAAAAGTAAGTAATGCCTTGTTTCAAATGTGGTGTAAGGATTCATATACCAGATTCTGTTCCACTAATACTGAAAACATGATGCTGGTAGAAATGTGAAAAATTATATAAATCCTTAAAATGAAACTGTCCCTATGAATTGTGATATGTCTAAATCTATGAGCATTAAGTCAACATTATGTTACTATATTACACTCAAACTAGTAAAGTGTACTTTATTTTTGGAATGGTGAGAAGTTTAAGCTTTATTGGATACCAGAAGCATGATTATCTTTGTCAGTGGTTGTTATGCATGCAATTAAAATATTAATAACAAAGAAAAAGTAGAGATCAAGGTGACAAAATAAGAATGGCCCATGACACATGCAGACTTTCAAACAATTCTAGGAAACAATTGCATGCAGTTCCAGTGGATCCTGACAGCTATGTCAAGTTAGGGAAAGATTTCTTCCATTTTAAGGCACCACGGAATATATTGTAAAACAGATAAAAAGAGCATTTATAGCCTGAGCTAATATCGCAAACAAGAAGTAAAACAGCTTGATACGCCCACTCAATGTAAGCATGAGACTGGAGAGCAGGCCAAAGACAGACTTATAGAGATTCAGAATCAGAACCAGGTGAAGGAAATTAGCACAGGAGCAGGAAAACAGGCTACACTTTCATTATAATTATATAGTAGAAAAGATCCTTTGTGTTATCAGAAACGGATCCCATTGATAAGTCAGCAGAAGGCTAATACTGCAAAAGATGCATTTTTGAAACTTAAGGAAAAGTGACAGAAAACTCTGAAGTTAATTTAACATAAGAGAGATGTCTGCACAAAGATGTATAAAAAGGTTCAGTACAGAAATGAAGAGGACAAACACTTGGAAAACAAGGGAACTTAAGAGCGGACCATCATCAAATGTGTTTTTCTTTCAGCTTTTCCCGGTTAGGGGTTACCACAGTGGAACTCCAGTCTGCTAATGATTGGCAGTCGATTTTTTATGGTGCCGAGGTGCCAGCCCGATGCCCAACCATGCATGTCTTTCGAACGCCACTCGACCACAGGGAGGATATGCAGACTCCACACTGAAGGTGTTCCAGCTGAGAATCGAATGGGAGAACCTCTTGCTGTGAGGTGACAATGCTACAGCTGCACCACCATAATGGCAGTAAATATTAAAGTAAGATATGTTAAGAAAAAATACAGTTCTAAACCTGTTTCAGTTCAAGGATAACAAAAATCTAAAGAATAAACAGAATTCTCAAATAGATTGTTCAGACTGTAGAAAAGTTAAAGTAGAAAAATCTTTTTTTTTTCTTTGCAAAGAAATTACTTTTTGTATTTGAAGATGCAGTGCCAGCATTTTGGGGAAAAAATTATACCTTCCATCTCCAGAAAAGATAGTAAAGAAAGTAACCATGAACTATTAGATTTACAGGTATGCCTCATAAACATTAAACAATTACAGTTGGATGATGATATTTTGGGTCTATATCAGAACACCGAACGTTCAAAATGTCGAGTGTTCTAATATCGACCCATTTTCAGCGAACATCGAAAATATTGAAGAAACAGAAAAAAAATGTTTTCCTAGGGAAAGAATTTGGTTGTCCATTTCTTTTGCTTCAGTATTTTCAGCGCTGTGGTGGAAAGTTACGGGTCAGGTTCAGGTAAGTGTGCGATAGTGTGGAAGTGAGGCTTAGGGCAGGTTAGGTGAGTTAGGGTTAGGGCGTGGGTCAGGCAAGTGTGCGATTGTGTGGACGTGAGGGTTAGGGTGGGGTAGGTGAGTTAGGGTTAGGGCGTGGGTGAGGTGACTGTGCGATAGTGATGGACCTTAGAGTTAGGGTTTGGGTTAAGGTAAGTGGATAGCTAGTGGTGTATGTATAGCTTAGTGTAGGGTTAGGTGTAAGAGTTTAGTTGTATGTGTGTGGATTGCTGTTTGTTTGGTGTGCTTGTGTTGTGTGTATGTGTTTTGGAACAGCAAATTTTTTCCCTAGGAAAAAAATTCGCTGTTCTGAATGTTCGATGTTTTAAATTTTTGATTCATAGGGTTCGATATTAGAACACTCGACATTTTGAATGTTTGGTGTTCTAATATAGATCCAATATTTTCAGTGGGGGAAGAGAGGATAAAACCAAGGTTGTAGGGTAAATAGTAAACAAGAAGTTCTAATTATTTCTTACATCTGTTTTGAGTTAAAAGATGATTTTGTATATAAAGTAAGTAAGAAAGAGGAAATTCTACACCAGCTGTTAAGGTCAAAACCTTACAGGGCACTAGTAATGTAATCATTCAGTAGTCATGTATTACGAAGATACCTGAGGATGGACCAAACTATTTATTTATTTATTTATTGGCATTTGTTGACCAGGAAAGTCCACTGGGTCAGAAACCATTTTTATTAGACGCCCGGAGACAAAAGCTCCACAATATTCACATATTCCACAGAAAATACAAAGTTAATACAAAAATATTTATACATTAACATAGGACAGGGGTGTTGGTATGATGTGAATTTTGAAGCACATGGATATTATTATATAGTAAAGCTACAAAGTAAATGCTTTTCCATTCAGAGAATATAATCATAAATATAAATTCAGATTGTTATACAGTGCAATGAAAAAGTATTTGCCCCCTTCCTGATTTCTCATTTTTTTTTTGCATGTTTGTCACACTTAAATGTTTCAGATCATCAAACAAATGTAAATATTAGGCAAAGATAACCCAGGTAAACACAAAATGCAATTTTTTAAGTGATGATTTTATTTATTAAGGAAAAAAACCTATCCAAACCTATATGGCCCTGTGTGAAAAAGTAATTGCCCCCTAAACCTAATAACTGGTTATGCCACCCTTAGCAACAACAACTGCAATCAAGCATTTTTGATAACTAGCAATGAGTCTTTCACATCGCTGTTGAGGAATTTTGGCCCACTCTTCTTTGCAGAATTGTTTTAATTCGGCCATATTGGTGGGTTTCCAAGCACGAACTGCCTTTTTAAGGTCATGCCACAGTATATCAATTGGATTCAAGTCCGGACTTTGACTAGGCCACTCCAAAAGCTTAATTTTTGTTTTTTAAGCCATTTAGAGGTGGATTTGCTGGTGTGTTTTGGATCACTGTCCTGCTGCAGAACCCAAGTGTGCTTTAGCTTTAGGTCACGAACTGATGGCCATAAATTCTCCTTCAGCAAGTCATCTAGGTCCAGAAGCAGCAAAGCAGCCCCAGACCATCACAGTGCCACCACCATGTTTGACTGTTCATAGGTTCATAGGTAGGTACTAGGCTATCGGCCCTAGAGCCTATACAAGCTTAGCCATAATGATTCCCTGGCTATTGCTTCCCACAAATATTTACTTTCCTGGACCCCTGTCTAGCAGGGCTACTGATGTGATCCCCGGGGTGAATTTCCTATCTTCCATCCAATCCCATGGATGCTGTATTATTGGTTTTGGTGAGTGTGGTTTTTACCTGAGTGGACGTGATTACCGGAATTTGGCATTCTTTCGGTATTGAGATTGACCCTTTAGGGGGTGAGAGGGGGTGAAGTTGACACCAAATCTATCTGCCAGGTTATTGGCAATATCCTTTAGATCAGTATATCTAGTGCCTTTCTGCTGTAGCTCAGAGTAGATTTGAGTATTGCCATTTAGATTCTTGACATAGCTGTTTGCATGATGTTCTTTTTCTGAAATGGTGTGTTACTTTCATGCCAGATGTAACGGGATGCATACCTCCCAAAAAGTTCAACTTTTGTTTTGTCAGTCCACAGAATATTTTCCCAAAAGTCATGGGGATCATCAAGATGTTTATTGGCAAAAGTGAGACAAGTCTTTATGTTCTTTTTGGTCAGCAGTGGTTTTCACCCTGGAACTCTGCCATGCATGCCATTTTTGCCCAGTCTCTTTCTTATAGTTGAGTCATGAACACTGACCTTAACTGAGGCAAGTGAGGCCTGGAGTTCTTTAGATCTTGTTCTGTGTTCTTTTGTGACCTCTTGGATGAGTCGTTGGTGGACTCTGGGGGTAAATTTTGTAGGCCGGCCACTCCTGGGAAGGTTCACCACTGTTCCATGTTTTCTCCATTTGTGGATAATGGCTCTCAATGTGGTTCTCTGGAGTCCCAAAGGTTTAGAAATGGCTTTGTAACCTTTTCCAGACTGATAGATGTCAATTACTTTGTTTCTCATCTGTTCCGGAATTTCTTTAGATCGCGGCATGAATTTCTTTAGATCGCGGCATGATGTCTTCCTTTTTGTGTCTTTTGGCCTACTTCACTTTGTCTGACAGGTTCTATTTAGGTGATCTCTTGATTCAACAAGTCTGGCAGTAATCAGTCCTGGGTGTGGCTAGTGAAATTGAACTCAGCTTTCCCAAAAATGTGATTAACCACAGTTATTTCATGATTTAACAAGGGGGGCATTTATTTTTTCACATAGGGCCATGTAGGTTTGGATAGTTTTTTTTCCTTAATAAATAAAATTGACACTTAAAAACTGCATTTTTTATTTACATGGGTTATCTTTGTCTAATATTTGTCTAATATTTAAATTTGTTTGATGAGCTGAAACATTTACAAACATGCAAAAAAAAGTAAGAAATCAGGAAGGGGCAAAAACTTTTTCATTGCACTGTAGGTAGATAAATTAGTAATACACAAGAGGAAAGAGTTAATATAAAAGAGGTTTAAAAAGTAGGATATAAGTAGTTAGATATGTAGGATTCAGGAGGCTTACACTGTATTTCACAGATGAAGAAGAGATTATATAGATAGTGGGTTTTTAGTGCAGCTTTAAAGTTAATGTTAATTACTTAGGGAGTCTAGTTGAGTAATGCAAGAAGGGAGGTCATTCCATAGTTTGGCAGTGTTATAGGGATATAAGCATTGTCCAGCTCTTTTGTTGGGTTTGCTTACATTTAAAAGTTGTTTATTTGTAGACCAGAGGGTACTAGTTGGGGTATATGTGTGTAAAATAGATTAGAGTGCAGAGCAGTTATCAGGTTTAAATATTAGCTTGTGGGTGAGAGTTGAGTGCAATAGAGATAGTGGTGAAATTCAAGTCAAGACAAGTTTATAATAGCTTTGCAGTGGTGTGAGCAGCTGGTTATGCTGGAAGCAAATTTTGCTATCTTATAGTAGCAGGATTGCATTTTATTACTGAGAGATGTATGGAGGTTTGTGAAAATGGGACATCTATAGAAGAGAGAGAGGATGGCTAGAGTACTTGCTACTTTTATTTTTGTTTGTTTAACTAAGTGGAGTTTATGCCAGTATAGTTTACCAAGTTTGAATGTATTGTTCGAAACAGAGTTTATCATCAGTAGTGATTCAAAGAAGTTTTGAAGTTTTCACCTGTTCAATTTCTGTATTGTTATGTGAAAAAAATATTAAATTCTGTGGCAGGAGGTTTTGATGAAAATAGTAACAATTTATTTTTTGGGGTGTTCAACATTAATTGAGTGTCATTTAGCCAGGTTTCTATGGATGTGAATGCATCTTGTGTGATCTTTTAGAGATTGGAGAAATTGTTGGAAGAGGAGATGATAATAGAATCTTCAGCATATTGGATGGGTGTGCTTTGTTTGGAGGCTTTATTAACATCATTAATGAATATGTTAAAAAGTAGGGGTCCAAAAATAGATCCTTGTGGGACTCCTATATTATTGACCAGATACTCTGATCGTTGGTTTTGCCATCTAACAGATTATCTATTATTTAGATAGGTAGAGAACAAAGTTAACATGCTTAGGGAGCATCCTAGTTTTTCTAATTGTTGAAATAAGTTAGGGTGTAATACTGTGTCGAAGGCCTTTGATAGGTCTAACAGGAGGACTGAAGTTGATAGGCCAGCATCAAGAGCTTTATTCACAGTATCAGCGAATGAGAGTAAAGCTGTGGTTGTGCTATGTCCAGGATGGAATCCATGTTGAGTGGGAGCTAATAGGTTATTGTTAGTGAGGCAATTCAGCAGCTGGATTTGTATGCACGTTTCTAAGGGTTACAATCAAAAGACTGAAAGTCAGTTTGACATCAGGCTCCTGTTCGAACATGGTAAGAGTGACCATTGGAATGTTGACAGTCAAGTGAATGGCAGTTAAGAAAATTGTGAGGAAGGCAGAGATATGCAGCATGTCTGTAAATGGCATCTGTCGATATTCACATGGAAAACAGACTGTCGGTCTTATTTGTTGATCTTCTTACCTACTTAATATTAATGAGGCGATGAAATGCTTTGCTAATATGACCATTCATGATTAGTAACTTCAAAACAAATGCTTGATGCTGATATCTCAACCACAGGACACAGTAGAATCCACAAAAGTCAAGAAAAAGTCACTGGAAGAGTCCTGTTACGTATCCAAAGGATTTTAATAAAATAGTATAGTAAAAACCACACAAATATCAAACAAGTTAGCACTTTCGGGTGTTAACCCTTCATCAGACCTGAACACCCGAAAGCGCTAACTTGTTTGATATTTGTGTGGTTTTTACTATACTATTTTATTAAAATCCTTTGGATACGTAACAGGACTCTTCCAGTGACTTTTTCTTGACTTTTGATGATTAGTAACTTCACATTTTTGATAGTAATCCCTTTTCTATGATTTTTGATAGTGGGGAGAGTACAGAGATTGGCCAGGAATTTGAGAAATCATGTGTATTACCACCTTCGTGTTAAGGAGTTATAATAGACATTTTCCACAGTTGGGGGAAGTAAGATTCAGAGATTGAACGAGTAATAAGAATACTTACAGGGTAAGCTTTAGCTTTGGCTGCAAGTTGTAAGTATTCAGGTGGTAAATTATCAGCAGAGAGTGAGCAGGGTTTTAGTTTGATTAGCAATTTAAGAATTAGGGATGCAGGTACTGGTTAAAGTGAGAAGGAGGGAGTGGATGGGATATTGTCAGAGGTAACTCTAAGGCAAGAGTGTTTACAAGGTAAGATGATGGAGATAAAAATGTCTGTGCTTCTTTTCCAGAATGTTAAAAAATATTTATTTAAGAGTCAATTCATTCACATGTCAATTATAGAAATGTCATTTGAATGCACTTCACTATGATCACTGTGGCACCACTAATAACATCTAGAAATGGGTGTCAGTACATGCTAGTAAAAATGGATTATACTACTACACTTTCAGACACAGTACCATCAAACAGGACTAATGCTAAGGCTATTGCCAGAGAACTTTTACTGTTAATCTCTAGACTGAGAATGCCTGAAGAGATATTGACCAAGGCAAGCCCTTTGTGTCAAGGGCATTGCATTATCTGTGCTAATGTTCTAAGTTTCAGCAGTTAAAAACATCAGTATACCCTCTATGGAGTCAGCTAGTGCCATGAAACAGAGGAATAAAACCATGACTATGGCACATGTGAACCAGGTTTGATTACTGGTTCTGGCATCTGAGATGCTGGCAAGAGCTGAAGGGTGTGCACAACATGGGGAGAAGACACGCTCATGTCAGAGGTAAGGAATGCACAGGGCACATCATCTTAAGGGATTCACTGAGTCACCACTGAGGTAGGACCAATAGCATAGGTGGGGAGGTGAGCGCCCTGGGCACAAAGTGTTGAGGGGTGCAACTGGTGGATAACGATAGCTCTTTAATGCATACTAGTTTTTAAAAGTGGGTATTGCATTTGCAGTCAGACCTGAGCATTGTAGAACTTCCTGTATGGTCTAAACTGCAGTAAATGCTTGCTACAGTTTAAAGCATTTATTTCTTTTTAATGAAAACCTGTGTGCAGTTTATAAGAAGATATATCTATCTATCTATATATATATATATATATATATATATATATATATATATATATATATATATATATATATGGATCTACTTAAATTACCTGAAAACCACATCACCGACGTTCACTTCACCAAGACGAATACACCGACAAACCAGAAGTCCAACATCCGGAACACAGACATTCTGACCCGAGGTAAGTAACCACTTGGCCATCCTGAAAAAAAAACAAAAAAAAAAGAAAACTAAACCCACCCATGAGGGGGGGTTTGTCCCCCACACACCCCTATGTGGGGGCTTCACCTCCACACCCCCAAACTAAATATACCAACTCCAAGATCACACTACTGTGGGGGTAAGGGGTAAAGTTCAAAAGGATGGCCAAGCAGTTACTTACCTCAGCTCTGAATGTCAGTGTTCCAGATGTCGCCTTCTAGTTTGTCTGTATATTAATCTCGGTGAAGTACATGTCGGCGATGCGGTTTTTCGGGTAACACCTGGTTGGATTCTGACCCTTTACCTGATCGTAGACCTTTTTTTGTTTTGCTCTTTATTGAAATAGCAGATGGGAGGCATGGCTTGGGTACTGTCCAGTTAGCTTTACTGCAACAGCTTTGTAGTAGAAGTCCTTTTTTTCCCTTCATTTGAAGTGTTGATGAGGTAGGTGGCTAGGTCACTGGACCAGCACAGAGTACTGGTTGAGACAGTTATGCCTCTGGGTAGGACAGTATGTCAAAACACTCATTGCACTTCTGTTTTGAGATAGTACTTGGGTGAGTGAATGAGCGAGTCGATGAGGGAACTTAGGCCATAAAAAAATCCTCTTGAGCATCAATATGACCCTGCCAGAAATGTCTCAGACCCATCACCAACTGCAACCATTAGTCAGAAAATTCAGAAAGAAGCATTTATGGTTTGACTGACCTAGTGAATCAGGAGGGGCAGTTGATGGCTAGCTGTGCAGTTGGGGGCAACAACACTTTAAAAAAAGTGCACCTTCTGCAGGCTTTAGGTTTAGCGAAGATGTTCAATAAAATTCTGAAATCAGTGCTAAGAAAGGTAACTGATGCAGATGGTAAGAAGTGGAACCACTTGTTACTTAGTTGCTATTTGTAATAAGACTGGTGCCACAAGCTTCAGCTTGGTTTACCCCAACTGAACTCTTGTATGGCATGCATCCCCGAGGTCTGCTTGATATTATTAAGGAAGTAAATATTGTGGGAAGAAATAGCCAGGGAATTGTTATCCTATGAACCTATGAACCTATGGATACCTGGGAATAAGAGAAACTTCCATTTAAAAGTGTGAAAGAGCACTGTGTTATCTTGCAGGAAAGGCTAAAGGTACTTGTGCTTATACTAAAGCAGCACATGCAGAAAGCCCAATAGCTGCAGCAATGAGGCCATAATAAGAATGCCTGAGTAGGAAAATTTAGACGAGGTTATCAGATATTGGTATTCTCCATAGGGAATACATCTCTGTATAAATTGCAAGGGCCCTTTCAGATGACTGAAAATCTAAATACAGCCAACTCCAGGCTTAGACAACCAGGAAAAAGAGAACATAGTAAATCTATTACTTAAATATAGCAAAACAAAGAAGAAAGAAGCAGAAAGTTCTGCAAACAGCTAGGAAGCTAAAATTAATACAGGAGAGACTAGAAGATCTATACCTGAAGTATAGCTGAAGTACAGTTAAAGGAATCATTTTTGAAATTGCAAAACAAACAAAAACAGAACATTTTATTAGCAAATAAAGCAATCCTCTCAGAAATACCATGGAAAACAAGTTAGTTATTATTTATTTATTTATTTATTTACACTTGTTTACTGGGAAAGTCTGACAATGGCTTAAAAGCCCTTTTCAGGAGAGGCCCAGGGAGAAAAGCTCCATGGTTACATATGCAAAGTGCAAAACATCTATTAAAGCAAAAACATTCAAAAGGTTATAACAGAGACAAAGAGTTCAACAAACTGTGCAGTACATATACATTAAAGTGAATGCTATATAAAAAATATACAAAGACAGTTCCGGAGGTAGTACTTGTGTGTGTGTGTGTGTGTGTGTATATATATATATATATATATATATATATATATATATATATCAAGGTGATTTTTTTTATATAAAATTAATACAAACACAGTTTTGGTGTGTGCACTGTACATTACACATACTTTAATGGATTTTTTTTTATACAAAGATAGAATTGGAGATAGGTACTCAAGAAGTGAAGGTGTAAGGATTATTGGGTACCAGGCTGGGGTGATGCAAGTGTAAAAGAACCAAGAGAGAGACAGTAAGAGAGAGAGAGAGAGTAAGCGAGAGAGAGAGAGAGTAATATATTGTTCTACAGTGGATAAGCACCTTGAGAAGATTAGTCATATGTTAAGGGAATATTCTGATGACAGTTAGTTTAGAAGACGTAACTGAGGCGTTACTCATCACCAATTAACACCACTGCTCAGTACCAGTTTACTGATATATGACAGAAAGTTACCTCACAGAACCAAGTCTGGAACTAGATTCTTTATTCAAAGGTGCATTGTGGGTAAAGCAGGATTGTTAAATGAAAATCTGCGATTCCTGGCATTTAACTGGCCAGATAGGCATATACTAGATTTAGCCACAGGCAAGTTCTGTCAAAGACCTCTAAGTGTGGTTGAAAGAGGGATCTGATCAAAGCCTGCAAACATAACACTGAATGTGCTACTAGGCTATCACCCCGGAGGTCATTTTAAGCCTAGCCATTTCAACCCAATGTAATACCATAGCGGTACTAGTCAATATCCAAGATCATATTTAGTGATGACTACCCATGTCCAGGAGGGTTGTGAGTGCTATCCCAAAATAAGAATTTATAGTGCCCCATCCACTCATCCAGGTTCCTTTTGAACAGTGTCATAGAGGTGCTCTGTTTCACATGAATTGCTAGCCTGTTCCAAGGACACCGCAGTTGCTGGGAGATAAATCTGTCCCTCCAGGATGTCCTATTTAAGTTGCAGGCCAAATAAAAGTCCCTGGAATGGGTAGCCCTAGACCCATTTGATTTATGGATATGCAGCAAGTTCATTAGGTTTGGGTCTTGAGTTGCTCTGTAGGTCAGGCATAAGTCTCCCCTAAGAAGTCTATACGATACGGAGTATAGTGACAGGGATTTTAGACAGTCCATGTAAGGCACATGCTGGAGGCCCTTGATCTTCTTTGTTAGAAACCTCTGAAGTCTCTCTAATTTGTGTACATGCTTAGCATGGTACATACCGAATAGGATGTTATACTCAATTATGGGCCAGGTAAGTGGTGAGTATAGGGGAGTTATAACTTCTTTTGCTCTAGAGGCGATGCCTTTACTAATCAAGTGAGCTACATGGAAAGCTTTCCTTACAATGGTAGACACATGGTGGTCAAAGTTAAGGTTGCAGTCAGCCTGTGAGCCCAGCTCCCTTACAACTCCATGTGTACTTAGGGTATTGGTATTGATTTGATAGTTTGAAGGGACATTGTTTGTGCCAAAGGGAATGATGATGCATTTCTTTGTATTAGGTTTGAGACCAGGACTAATACACCAGTTGTTGGTCTGTGTGAGACCATCCTGGAGTATACTGACATCATTTGGTGATTCAATAATTGCACCCAGTTTGCAGTCGTCTACAAACTTGGTTAACTACAACCCCTTACTTTTGACCTGAACTTCTGAAAAGCATATACCAAACAGTATATGACCCAGCACTGGTCTCTGTGGGACCCCGCTGGTAACAGGTCCGCTGGTTGATGTGGAGTCACTCACATTGATAGTGTGTGTCTGGTTTGTGAGCCAGTTGGCAACCCATCTTACAACAAAGGGGTTTACATTCAGTTTGCTAAGTTTATTTGGTAATGCCTGACTGTGGGATTGTGCCAAAAGCCTTTGCCAAGTTGAGGTATGCTGCGTGCAAGGATTTGCCCTCATCAATGGCCATGGTTATACTTTCAAAGAAATTCACCTGATTTGACAGGCAGGATCTGTCCTTCACAAAGCTTAATTGGGTAAGATCCAGGGTTTGGAGGTCACCTATGTCTTTATTTATGAGGTCCATAATGATACATTCCATGGCCTTACAGATTAGGCTGAAAAGGCTTATGGGTCTGTAATTCCCTGAGTCCATGTTCTTTGCCTTAGACAGGGTTTTGAGGACCTGCTCTTCAGATTTGTAAGGAGGGGTGGGGGTTGGGTAGGGTTGTTGTAAGTTAGGAGGGGATAAGGCAGTGAAATTTTCACCAAACCGATCTACTAGCAGGTTTGCGATCTCTGTGGGGTTAGTTTGTGTGATACCATTGGCCACGAGTTCTGCACATGCTTGGATTCTACCATTTAGATTACATACATAGCTGTAAAAGGCCTTATGGTTATCCTTGGCAGTACTTGCTAGGTTTCTCTCAAAGGAGCTCTTGGATGATTTGACAAGTTGTCTTATTTGCTTGTTAAGGCTGAGGAGGGTGCTTTTAAATTGTTGGGTCCTTGTCTTTGTTTCCTTGGACAGCAACTTTTTGCATTTATTGTACAGTTTATTGATGCTGAATGTCCACCATGGCTGCTTGATTTTACTTTGGGCTCTGGCTTTGATTCTAACAGGTTCAGCCAAGTTTATACATTTATGCAAATGATTGTACAGGGCTTCAGTGTAAGCTTCAGTGTGGTTAACACTTTTAGCTTGGGGTGGGGATTGGAATGCATTTATACCTTCACCTAGGAGGCTGTAGTTTGTCTTGGTGAAGTTTTTTAGTCTGAGTTCACCCTTTGTGAGTTCTGGTTTTAGTGTCAGTTTGAAGGTGACTGATTTATGCTCAGTTTTAACAAATAAGGGCCAACAGTTGCAGCAGTGCACCTTTTTGACATGTTGGCAAAGGCCAGATCTAGAATGTTCGTTCCTCTTGTCAGGGTATGGACAATTTCCTCCAGGGCATTTGAATTCACAAAGTCAAGGAACGTTTGCACTAGTGAGTTTAGGCTAGAGTAGGTTTCCCAGTTGATGGTGGGATAATTGAAATCCCCCATAACCAGTGTGTTTGGTAAAATTTGGATTGTCTTTAGTTTTGATAAGTAGCCTTCATTGGTATACCCACTGTAACCTGGACCTGGAGTAACTCCATGGAGCTGTCCAGTCAAACTAGATGTGAGGTGAATTTATCTTTAATATAGATTGAAACACCACCTCCTTTGGCTTTTCACACATTTGTTTATTGGTCTAAAGGTGTGGAAGGCATTGTAGCCTTGCAGGGCCAGGGTGCACACTGAGGCCTTAAAACAGGTTTCTGTAACTGCACAGACCTCTACATCTTCTAGTGATAGAAGTGCTTCCAAGAAGTGCTGTTTTTGGTTTAAGCTCCTAGCATTTAGCAGCATGAACTTTATTTTGTTCTGATTGATTACTTTCACATTGGTAATGTTGATTTCTAGATCTTGCCTAAAAAAGGTACTATGGGAGAGGCAACAGCCTTTGCTAGCAGCAGAAATCCTAGGGGTGCCAGGTGCAAACCCTCTCTGGCAAACAGTAAGGTCTGTGAACAGCTTCCCAGGCAGAGAGGAACTGGATCTCCTTGGAATGACACCAAAAACTAAGCCAATTATTGAAATCAGTCATTTTTTTGTTTATACTGTTGGCATCATCCTAGGTGAGGATACCATGCTGCTCAAGGCTAGAGGCATACCTGCCTGGGACACATACACAAAAGGCTCGACCATGTCTCTCTTCATATAATCCAGTGACGTACATCTCAGGTCATTCACACCAACATAGACTATGACAGATTCATAAAGGTACTTGTTGCTGAGAGACCTGAGTGCATGCATGATTTGGCAAATCCTTGTACCAGACAGACAGCTGACCATGACTTTCTCATTGTCCAACCTGCTAAGTGGGACATTCATGTGTATCACTTTCCAAGAGTTCATTAAACAATCTGGTTAAAACTCCACTGCCATTTCACCTAACACCTCCATGCTTCCACAGGTATGCCATCTGAACCAACAGCCTTTCCATTCTTCATCCTCTTCATAGCTGTCCTTACTTCCTCCTTACTAATCAGTTGCACTTCATGATTCACTATCCCCACATCATCCAACCTTCTCTCTCTCTCACTCTCTTCATTCATCAGCCCCTCAAAGTACTCTTTCCATCTGCTCAACTCACTCTCCTTGCTTGTGAGTATGTTTCCCTTGTTATCATTTATCACCCTAACCTACCGCACATCTTTCCCAGCTCAGTCCCTCTGTCTAGCCAATTGGTACAGGTCCTTTTTTTCCTCTACTTAGTGTCCAACCCTTCATACAACTTGCCATATGATTTATTCTTAGCCTTCACCACCTCTCTGTTCAACATACACTTCATCTCCTTGTACTCCTGTCTACTTTCTTCATTTCTCTAACAATCCCACTTCTTCTTCATCAACCTCTTCCTCTGTATACTCTCCCGTACTTCCTCATTCAACCACCACGTCCTCCTTCTTCTGGCCAGATGTCAAACCAATCACCTTTCTAGATGTCTCCCTTACCAGCTCTGCTGTGGCTGCCCAGCTATCTGGTAGCTCTTCACTGACACCCAGTGCCTGTCTTAACTCTCCCCTGAACTCCACCTTACAGTCATCCTTTTCCAACTTCCATCATTTGATCCTTAGCACTGCCCACACTCTCTTTCTCTTCTTCTTGATGACCAACGTCATCCTCCAGACTACCATCCTATGCAGCCTAACTACACATTTTCCTGTCACCACTTTGCAGTCTCCAATCTCCCTCAGACTGGCCCTCCTACATTGGATATAATTCACCTGTGTGCATCTTACTCCACTGTTGTATGTCACCCTATGATCCTCCCACATCTTAAAATACATATTCACCACAGCCATGCCCATCCTTTTTTGCAAAATTCACTACCATCTGACTTTCTGCATTCCTCTCATTAGCACCATACCTTCCAATCACCTCCTCATCCCCACTGCTCCCGTACCCACCATGCCCATCGAAATCCACTTCAGTCACCACTCTCTCACCCTTGGGTACACTCTCCATCACTTCATCTAATTTACTCCAATGTTTATTTTTCTCATCCATCGCACTAACAACATTCATCATCACATCATCAATTTCCACCTTCATAAACATCACAATATCTGACAACCTTTTCACCTTCAAAGCACTCTTGACATACTGTTACTTCAGGATAACCCCTACACCATTTCTTCCCCCATCCACACCATGGTAAAACAATTTGAACCCTCCTCCGATACACCTGGCCTTACTCCACTTCCATGTGGTCTCTAGCACACAGAATATATCAGCCTTCCTTCTCACCGTCATATGACTCTGTGAGGACATATTGTGGAAAGATGAGTCCAACTTTGTGAGGACTTATTATGGAAAGATGAGTCAGACTCTATGAAGACTTATTGTGAAAAGGTGAGTCAAACTTTTTGAGGACTTATTGTGGAGAGAGGTCTGAGGTGGGAGTGACGGATGTGTTTAAGGCGGAGGTGGGGTTACATCAAGGATCAGCTCTGAGCCCTTTCTTATTTGCAATGGTGATGGACAGGTTGACAGATGAGATCAGACAGGAGTCCCCGTGGACTATGATGTTTGCAGATGACATTGTGATCTGTAGTGAGAGTAGGGAACAGGTGGAGGAGACCCTGGAGAGATGGAGATATGCTCTAGAGAGAAGAGGAATGAAGGTCAACAGGACTAAGACAGAATATATGTGTATGAATGAGAGGGAGGATAGAGGAATGGTGAGGATGCAAGGAGTAGAGGTGGTGAAGGTGGATGAGTTTAAATACTTGGGGTCAATAGTTCAGAGTAACGGTGGGTGTGGAAGAGAGGTGAAGAAGAGAGTACAGGCAGGATGGAGTGGGTGGAGAAGAGTGTTGGGAGTGATTTGTGACAGACGAGTACCTGTAAGTGTGAAAGGGAAGGTCTACAAGAGGGTAGTGAGACCAGCTATGTTATATGGGTTGGAGACAGTGGCATTGACAAAAAGGCAGGAGTTTGAGCTGGATGTGGCAGAATTAAAGATGTTAAGATTTGTACTGGGTATGACAAGGATGGACAGGATTAGGAATAAGTATATTAGAGGGTCAGCCCAGGTTAGAAGGTTTGGAGACAAAGCCAGAGAGGCACGATTACATTGGTTTGGACATGTGCTGAGGAGAGATGCTGAGTATATTGGGAAAAAGATGCTAAGGATGAAGCTACCAGGTAACAAGAAAAGAGGAAGGCCTAAGATAAGGTTTATGGATGTGGTGAGAGAGGACATGCAGGTGGCTGGTGTGACAGAGCAAGATGCAGAGGACAGGAAGAAATGGAAACAGGTGATCTGCTGTGGCGACCCCTAACGGGAACAGCCAAAAGAAGATGATGATGATGATTGTGGAAAGATGGGGTCAGACTCTGTGACGGCTTATTGTGGAATGGTGAGTCAGATGCTGTGAGGACATACTGTGGAAAGATGAGTTGGGTACCTTTTCAAATGTTCCTATGCAGACTAAGGTGTGCTTTGTTATATCACTGGTTTTAGAAAACTCACAATACAGAAAAATCACTAGCTGTCTGTTTGCCCTAGCATCATGTTTCCAAATGCCAGTCATTAATTGCAGTGATGAAATAAGCAACATTTTGTCATGTTTTATGATACTGTAGCTCAGCTATTATAAATACTCTCTTTGATCAGGTAAGAGGTAAAAGTGCCATCCCGTTGGATCAGACTTTTATCTTATAAAGTGTATCATGCACATAACTAGATGATATAACAAAGCACTTCTTGGCTTTTTCGACCTTTTTCGACTTTCAACCACTGTTTTTGCTTATTTTATCTAAGTTTGAACTGTTTTTACTGTTTTTATAAGCTCAAACTGTTTACTGCACTTGCTAGTTTAAGTTTTGCCTAAAAGTTAAACTACAGGCTAATGCACTCAAGTGTACGAGCTTTTGATAGCAATTAGTCGAAAAGTATAGCATTTATTGTGTTTTCTGCCTTTCTGTAAAAAAAAAAAACTTGAAAAAAACAAAAAAGTATCCTTGTTTTCCATACTTTCCTAGCTAGTGTTCCAGAGACCAGATTTTGCTGATCCCTGGGCTTTGTCTTGGTTCCTGTTTTTCTCCATTTTCCTTGTTTGGTCAGGGGGAAGTTTCTTTACTCACCAGTGAGAGTGGGGAGTACTGAGCTGCCTGTTTGTCCTCAGAGGAATGGTTTAAGGCAGTAACTTGTAATTTATTGGCCATTTTGGGTCATTTCCTGTCTTTTCCAGCCCCCTGCTATAAAGCACGCTTTAGCGTGGAGTTGCCACAAGAGCAGCGGAGGTTAATCAAGGTTAAACTATTCAGGCTACCTAAAGTCCACTCTTCAAATTTTCCCTTAGAACATCTCTTCCTAAGCTGTACTGATAATCTAACTACCCTATCCTATACCTATAAAGTCTTGATCTACTTGTTTCATAAGTGACTATTCTCTATCCGGATAGCCTAGCACTTGCACCCAAAGTACTTTTTACTCTGATATAGCACTTTTTATTATACATAGCACCCTACCAGCCTAATACCCCTTTTTCGATCATCCACACCCCTTGAACTCTTCTCAAACCCATATACACAAAGTTCTTAACTTTTCCTTCTAGCATGTCGCGGGGTCAGTTGCTAGTGTCATCTCCTGCTCAGCTGATGAATCTGGGAATATTAAGGCAATGTTACAATTGCTTCATGTACACAGACAACCCTCTCCTTCTCCCACAAAACACAAACACATGCGAGAGATGCAAATATATAGCCAAACTGGAGGCTGAGCTCTCTCATCATAGGACTGGCAAGACCAGACAGGAGGAGAAGGTAACCACACACACCACAAACCCAGTCTCACATAGCACTAGCACAACCTCATATCACACACACAAACACATAAAAACATACTCGGAGGCTCTGACCAAAAATCTACCAAAACAGCAGAGGCCACCAAAGCAGACACCCAAACAACTACCACCACAGACCAAGACACATGCAACACATAGACCACAAAGTCAGTGTGCCAAACAGTCACAGCCCTTAAGGCCAAACACAATGCCAAATACTCTTGTCATAGGTGACTTCATAGTCAGACACACTGACGTCCCACTCACCAGATTGAGCAAGGAGAAGGTCACAGTAAGCTGCCTGTCGGGCGCTAGAATCCGCCACATAACACAAGCACTCAGGTCACTCGACAGCAAGTACAAGTATGACTCAGTCATTGTCCATGCTGGTGTGAACGACCTGAGACGCACCTCCCTGGACTACATGAAAAGGGACATAGAGGAGCTCTCTGATTATGTAGCCCAGGCAGGTATGACCCTGACCTTGAGCAGTATCCTACCTTCACCAAGAATGATGCCACAGTACAGAGAAAAGATGATCAGCTTTAATAATTGGCTTAATCACTGGTGTCATTCAAAGGGGATCCAATGTCTGTCTGCCTGGGATGACATGCTGGACAAGCCACGTTGCTTCGCAAGGGACGGCTTGCACCTGTCACCCCTGGGCTTCCGGATATTGGCAAAGGCTCTTGCCACCTCCATGGTGCCTTTTTTAGGCCAGGCTCAAATTCTAAACCTACCACCCTAAAACAAAACAAAGGAAAAAAACCAAGGGTAATGCTGCTCAATGCCAGAAGTCTCAACATCAAGATGCACGCACTCGAAGCCCTTCTCAGTATGGAGAACATCGATGTCTGTGCTGTGACTGAAACCTGGTTCAAGGCTCCTGAGAGCACCCCAGCACTATCAGGTTTTACCTCATATCATGCGTTCCGGCCACAAAATCCGGACAACACCAAGAAAGGAGGAGGGGTGTCCATATTCATCAAAGATACCCTCACCTCCAGGTTGGTGGCAACGCATGATGCATCGGAGACCATCCAGGTGCAATTAACTGTAGGCAAGACTGCGCTACAATTTATAGCATGTTACAGGCCTCCCTCTCAAACTCAGGATTCTCACACAGCATTCCTGTAAACTCTGGAGGGGATAAATGTAACCCCAAACACCATAATACTAGGTGATTTCAACTATCCAAACATAGACTGGGATCACTACTCAAGCCCCAACACTCTAGCCCAAAGGTTCCTAGAGTTCATAAACTCTAATGCCATGGAACAACTAGTCACCATGCCCACAAGAGGTGAAAACATACTGGATCTCATCATCACAAACATGGGGTCACAATGTTCAACACCGGAGGTATACCCTTCATTGGTGAGATCAGATCATAAACTAATCTCACTGGAAGTCTACATCCCGCCCCCACCCCAGATAAAAAAGACCACAGTGAAGAACTTCTCTAAAGCCGACTTCACACTTCTTAGGACTGGTGTGGTCTCTTTCAAGGCCCCTTAGCCAGCGGAAACCATCACTAAAGCCGCTGAATCACTTACAAATGCCTTCTACCAGCACCTCCAGGACTGCATGGATCAGGCAATCCCAAACAAAACAAAGACTCTTTGTACCAAAGGCAGGCGTCCAGTCTGGTGGACCCCAGCCATAAACAAGCTCTACAACAAAAGGAGAAAGCTACTACAAGATAGAGCAAAATCCTCAAAAGGGAAGACACCCTTGATCATCGTAAGTAAAAAACTAAGATCTCTCATAAAATCCTCCAAAGCAAATTTTGAAAGAAAAATTGCCACGGACTCAAAAGGCAACCACAAGGCCTTTTTTAGCTATGTTAGAAACCTGGGAGGAAACTCCCAGATATGTTCAGAACTGGTTCAAAATGATGTAAAGTTCACTGAACCTACAGACATTGCCAACATACTGGCTGACAGGTTCAGTGCAGATTTCTCCCCCCCGAAAAGGAGAAATATCTATACCAGAGGATTGTATCCTCCCAAACATCTCAAATGCTCAAGTAAGAAAGGCTCTCTCCAAGGCGAAAAACACAGCATCCATGGGACCAGATGGTGTCCCTGGTTGTGTGCTCCACGAGCTCATTGAGGAATTAAACCCACAGTTAGGGCAGCTGTTTAATCTTAGCCTCACCTCAGGATACGTACCCAAGGAATGGCGTACGGCTACTGTGGTCCCATTACACAAACGCGGTGCCTCCACCGACCCTGGAAACTACCGTCCCATCAGCTTGACAAGCCTGGTCTGCAAAGCTATGGAGAGGATCATTATGGAACTCATAAATAAAGACATAGGGGACCTGCAGACATTGGATCAAACCCAATTTGGCTTTGTCAAGGGCAGATCGTGCCTTTTAAACTTGGTTGACTTTTTCGAAACAGTCACCAAGGCCATTGATGAGGGCAAGGCAGTCCACACAGCCTACCTTGACCTGGCAAAGGCCTTCAACATGATACCCCACTCAGGCATCATAGAAAAACTCACCAGTTTAAATGTGAACCCATACGTCACAAGATGGATTGCAAACTGGCTAAGTGACAGAACCCACAGGGTTAGAGTTGCTGGCGCCATGTCAGATTCCAAGCCTGTCACAAGCAGTGTCCCACAGGGCTCGGTCCTGGGTCCACTCTTGTTCGGCATCTACTTTTCGGAAGTACAGGCAAGCACAGGAGGATTAAAGCTGACAAAGTTTGCAGATGACTGCAAACTGGGCGCCATAGTTGAAAACACATCAGACACAGATATCCTTCAGAAGGGTCTCATAGAAATGGATAACTGGTGCCAAAGCCATGGCCTAAAGTTAAATGCTAAAAAATGCATAGTCATACCCTTTGGGAAAAACAAGGTTACCCCTAGCTTCCATATAGGTGGCAATCCACTAAGCACAGAAGAGGTTATCAGGGATCTGGGAACCCAGGTTGATAGCAACCTCTCATTTGACACCCACGTTGCCAAAGTTGTTAGGAAGACCTTCTACATTGCCCACCTGATCATGAAGGGTTTCACATCTAGGTCAAGGGAGGTCATCATTCCCCTGTACTCATCACTCATCAGACCGATGATTGAGTACAACGCCCCATTTGGAATGTATCTGACCCGACACCTACAGCAATTGGAAAGGCCCCAAAAGTTCCTCACCAAAAGGATAAAGGGTCTCAAAAATATGTCCTATGCTGCCCGACTGAAGGAGCTCCATCTCTACTCAGTCGCTTACCGTCTGCTCAGAGGTGACCTGTGCCTGACATACAAGGCCATGTCCAACCCGGAATTAATGAACATGCTTCACCTCAAAAAATCTACATCCATCAGATCCACAAGAGCACGAGACTTAAACCTCGACACGGTCATAAATAGGATGTGCTGGAGGGACAGATTCATCACCCAGAGACTCCCTATGCTGTGGAACAAAATCCCGGTACATGTGAGGCAGAGCACCTCGCTGGCTTTGTTCAAGAGAAATCTTGACCAATGGATGGGAGATCGCAGGTATACCCCAGGGATTACATCAGTGTCACTGCTTGACAGAGGCACAGCAAAATAATGGGCATAATATCCTTCAATAGAAAGGGGTGGCGTAAGCCACAAAAACTCTGGGCTAGGCTTATAAATGCCCTAGGGCAGATAGCCTAGTATAAACCTATGAACCTATGAACCTATAAGTGGCTAATTAGGTCAAACAAAGCTAATTTCGAGGTTAAGATTGCCTCCCAGGTGAAAGATAACCATAAGGTCTTTTTCAGCTATGTCAGTAACCTCAAAAGCAAGACACAGGAATGTGCTGAACTGGTGGTTAACTTTGCCACATTCTCTGAGCCTGGCTATATAGCAGACCTGTTAGAGGTCAAATTCAGTTCCAGTTTTGCTCCCATCTTTTCTCCAACCATCCCTCAAGAAACCCCCTCAAACATAACGCCTGGAATTATATCTACAAAGTATGTACTGGTTGCGCTAGCTAAAGTAAAAAACACAGCCTCAATGGGCCATTGTAATGTCCAGGGATACCTCCGGAACAGTCTAAAATATGGTTTATCAGGATCCCTGGAGTCAATATTTAACTACAGTCTTAAAATAGGCTTTGTGCGATGAGAATGGAGGACTGTGATGGTCATCTCCCTTTATAACGAAGGGCCTTCAACAAATCTTGGAAACTACAGACCCAATAGTCTGACTAATCTTATTTTCAAAGTTATAGAAAGAATTAAAATAGAAATTACCAAAAACACATAGGAGACCTCCAGGCATTGGATCAATCCCAGTATGACTTTGTTAAAGAAGGGTCATGCTTACTGAATCCAGTGGATTTCTTTGAAAAATGTTACTGAGGCAATGGATGAGAGAAAAGCAGTGCATACTGCTTACCTTGATCAAACTAAAGGATTTGATGCAGTACCCAACTTGAACGTTGTCACCAAACTTATGGAACTAGGGATAAACCCCTGTATAATATGGGGGATAATGAGCTGGCTCACAGGCCGGACCCCAGAGGTTAGGATTGGTGAGGTCTCCTCTACAAAGAGACCAGTCATCAATGGAGTCCTTCAGAGCTCTGTGTTGGACACACTCCTCTTTGGCATCTACTTCTCAGAGGTCAGAGCCAATGTCAAAAGTCAATGGCTGACCAAGCTTGCAGATGTCTGCAAACTGGGAGTAGTCATTGAATCCCCCCAAGATGATAACACCCTTCAGGAAGATCTAACACAGATAAATGCTTGGAGCCAAAGTCATGGATTAAAATTATATACCTAGAAATGCACTATAGCACCTTTTGGGAAGTCTACCACCCTGGGTAACTATGTCATCAACAGAACACCCTTAAAAGATGATTCACTAGTCAGGGATCTGTGAACCTAGCCTTTGACTATCATGTGCCTGAGGCTGTAAGAAAATCCTTCTATGTTGCTCAACTTATAAGTGGGGGCATGGCATCTATGCCCAGAGAGGTCAATGTATCAAAGTGCTCAGTACTCATCAGACCAGTCGTAGAGTATAATGCCCCCTTCAGTATGTACCTGAACAGACACATGCAGCAAATGAAACATCCACAAGGGTTGCTTACAAAAATGAATACAGGGAGTAAGCCCTGTCTCTAATCTCAGTATCATACAGATTTCTGAGAAGTGATCTTTGCTTGAAATATAGGGCATCCCTGGACCCTGTTTTGATGAACCTGCCTAATTTTTGTGTATGCTTAACAGGGGTTTGTTGTTTATTAACTAATACGGCAGAAGTATGAAGGCTTTGTCTAAGCCTTTCTTTGTGTTACCATGACAGGGTCTTGATCTATAACTCATCATAGCATTGGTTTTTAAAATTATTGGTAATCAGGATAAGTCAGGAGGTAGTTTTTTTTAATAAATAAGAATTGCAATGGTAATAAAACAGAACCTTGAGGGCACCTTTTGCTAAGGCTGGAAGGGTAGGGGATGTAGCTGAACGTATATTTATTTTTAAGTTCCCATTGGATATATAATGTTTGAACCACTGAAATGCTATGGTACTCATCTCCTATAAGGCTTCATTAGTATAAGGTCAAGGTATTGTTCACTTCACTTATTTAAAGAGACATTTGTATTTCTGATCCCGTCCATAGCCTCTGCCAATGTACACATGTTCCCTGCAATGTGGCTTCTCTAAAGAGTACACACCATTGTTGTCATCTCTGAAGTATTCAGCAAATGCCTTCATCATAATGTTTGTGTAGGCAGTTGTAGGCAAATTTATTTTCTGAGAACTTAGTTTTAGTACATTGAATTTCTGGATAACCATCATGAAAGAAAAAAGGGGCAAAACTATGTCACCAAAAATAGGCTTGGTTAAAGAGGTTTTATTCTTTAAACATGAGTGAGGTGGTGTGGATTAATATTTACCAGCTTACACCAAGATACATGCTAGGAAATCTTGATAAATTTGATTTTTTCTCTTTAGGGTATTAAAGTACAAAGTCTGCAGAGCCATGCTTCGCTGGTTAGCAGTAACCACACAGGGGTATAGTTTACACTGGCTCTAAAGTAGAGGCTAAGAGTGGCAACAAAAAAAGAGTCTGGGAGTAGGCAGATGCAAATTATGGAAAGCTGTATTGGCTCATAAAAACAAAAGATTTAAATTAGAGGAAGAAGAATAATGGAAGAGAGAAATTGTAGTAAACCATAAAAGGGTAATTTCCCTGCTATAAAAACGCATTTGCATGGTTTTGCGTGCCGGGCAGTGCCGGTTAGCTAGGGTTAAACTATTCCAGGCTCCACGAAGTCTGCTCTTCAATTTTTCCCTTGGAACTAGACAAACTTTCAACTTAAGCACTCAAACCATTAATTTCGCAGCCCAGCACTTGCTCAAAACTCATAGCAAGCACTAATTAACCCTAGCACTAGACCCCCTATACTGTCCAGAAGGACAAGGCTCTCTATTCATCCCTACTAGCCAATCAGTAAAACAGCTCACTTTACCTATTCAGGCATGTCCAAAGGGCAGTTCCAGGTGTACTCTCCAGTCCAACTGGTGAATCTGGGCATTTTGAGGCAATGTTACAACTGCCTCATGTACACAGACAACCCTCTCCTCCTACCACCAAACACTAATATATGCGAGAGATGCAATTATATAGCCAAACTGGAGGCAAAGCTCTCTCATCCCAAGACTAGAACTGACAGTCAAGAGGAGAAGGAAAATGCTTGCAACACACCACCAGTCTCACATAGACCTACTAAACCAACACCAGCAAATAACACACATAAATAGATGAAAACATACTCGGAGGCTCTAAATAAAAATCTGCAAAAGCAACAGAGACCTCCAAAGCAGACACCCAAGCAACTTCCACACACCATCACAAGCCATGAAACACATACTTCACATAATCAGTGTTCCACGCAATCTCAGCCCTTAAGGCAAAAATAACTAGTAATAGGCAACTCTATATTCAGGCACACTGACTATGCTGGACAAGGAGAAGGTTACAGTTAGCTGCCTGTCAAGCCACATAGCACAAGCACTCAGGTCACTCCAGAACAAGTACAAATACGACTTTGCCATTGTCCATGTTGGTGTGAATGACCTGAGCCATACCTCCCTGGACTACATAAAAAGAGACATGGAAAAGCTCTCTGATCACATAGCCCAAGCTGGTATGACCTTGACCCTGAGTAGCATCCTGCCCACACCAAGAATGATGCCACAGTATAAAGAAAACATTTTCTCGTGTCATTTAAAGGGGATCCAGTATCTATCCACCTGGGATGACATGCTTGATAAGCCACGTTGCTTCACAATAGACGGCTTGCACCTGTCACCCTTAGGCTTTTAATTACTGGCCAAGGCTTTTGCTGCCCCCATAGTGCCTTTTTTAGACAAGGCTCAAAAGACAAACCGACCACCGTAAATAGTACAAGTAACCAAAAACTGAGGGTAATGCTACTCAATGCCAGAAGTCTAAACCTCAAAATGCATGCACTCGAGTCACTCCTCAGTATGGAGTACATCGATATCTGTGCAGTAACAGAAACCTGGTTTAAGGCTCAAAACAGCACCCCAGCACTACCAGGCTATAACTCATACCCATACTTTTTGGCCACAGAACCCGGACCGAAACACAAAAGGTGGGGGTATATCCATATTCATCAAGGATACCCACACCTTCAGGTTAGTGGCACAGCACAATGCCTCAGAGATCATTCATGTGCAACTAACAACAGGCAAAACAGCAATTCAAATTGTAGCTTGCTACAGATCACCCACCATAACCAAGACCCCCATACCGCATTTCTAGAGACACTGGAAAATATGAAGGTCCTACCAAACGTCCTAATATCGGGTGATTTCAAATACCCAAACATTAACTGGGAGAACTACTCAAGTTCTAACTCCCTTGCCCAACGCTTCCTAGAATTTATAAACTTGAACTCCCTGGATCAACTGGTCAGCACCCCCACCAGAGGTGACAACATATTGGACCTGGTCATCACCAACATGGCGATCGTTGTTCTACACCGGAGGTCAGACCCTCGCTGGTTAGATCAGACCATAGACTAATCACTCTGGATATCCTTATTCCACCCCCACCCCTAATCAAGGAAACCACCATGAAAAACATTTCAAAAGCAAACTTCACGTTACTTAAGACCGAGGTGGAAAGGTTCACAGCCCCCATGCTAAAGGACAATGCTGTCCAAGCTGCTGAATCCCTTACAAAGGCACTCTATAAGCACCTGCAAGAATGCATGGATCATGCTATCCCAAGCAAAAATAAGACTCAATCCTCCAATAAAAGGAAACCAGTATGGTGGATCCCACCCAGACATCCTCCAGGAGGGTCTCACTGAGACGGATACCTGGTGTCAAAATCATGGCCTCAAGCTAAATGCCAAATAGTGCATAGTCATCCCCTTTGGAAAAAACAAAGTACCTGTGAACTACCACATACGTGGTAGTCCCCTAAATACAGAAAATATTATAAGGGATCTGAGGACCCAAGTAGATAGTAATCCCTCCTTTGATAATCATATTGCCAAGATGGTTAGAAAATCCTTCTATGTGGCCCACCTAATCACAAAAGGGTTCGCAAACTTAAACAATGTAATTGGTCACCATTAAAATCTCTCCCACTCAATGAAGCTATAGATTACTTCAGTTCTACATTCCTAACCATCCTGCACCATCACGCCCCATCCCGCTCTGTTAGAAATAAAACTAAACCAGCCTCTTGCCTCACTAATAATACTAGGCAAAAAATCCTTCTTAGAAACAAATCCTGGACAAAATGGCGTTCTACTAAAAATCCTTCAGATCACCAAATCTTTAGACAACATAGAAATAATACAAAAAAAAACATCCTGTTAGACAAAAAGAACTTTTACCTTCAAATACAGCAAACCTACCACAAGGAACCACAAAAGTTTTGGACTAGCATTAACAAACTTCTATACCCAGGTCAACCAATCACTCCCAACCCACTTGGCTCCAACCCTGACAATCCCTCTCAAACTGCTAATGCTTTAAATTCTTTCTTCACTGACGCTATCCAAAATCTTTCTAGCCATCTATCTCCTGATACCTCAAATCTGCCTACTTCTACCACTATCCCACCCCCACCATTTCATTTACAACCAGTGCCTACTTCCTTCATTTGCTCCCTTCTCCAAAGATTAAAACCTACCACCCCCACAGCAGACCAACTCCCAGCAGAATTCCTACAAAAAGGAGCTAAAGCCATTGCTTACCCCATTTCCATTCTGATCAACAAAACCATAAGTGAGGGAACTATCCCATCCATCTGGAAAATTTCCCATATCATCCCACTACATAAAGGGGACACTCCAATGACTATTCTAACTTTCGTCCTATAGCTCTACTATCTCCTCTTCAAAAATAATGCAAAAATGCATCCATAAGCAACTACTTAACCAATTTCTCCATAACAACTTACTTGCCAACTGTCAACATGGATTCAGACCTTTCCACAGTACCACCACTGCCCTTCTATCCTTCACAGACAGCATCAATAAAAACCTTAACAATAATATTCTTTCCTCTGCAATGTTCATTGATTTATCTGCAGCCTTTGATATGGTTAATCAACAACTCCTCCTACACATACTGAAATCCCTTTCACTCAATCCCCTAGCCATGAATTGGTTCAAATCTTACCTTGAAAACTGGCAACAGGCTATACTCTGGCAAAATAAACTCTCTAATAACCTTCCTATTTCCCTCCTGTGTTCCACAGGGCTCCATTTTAGGCCCACTCCTATTTTCCATTTATATTAATGATCTTCAATCAGCAATCCCACACACCACCTGCATTCAATATGCAGATGACTCTACTATTATCTATACAGCCACCTCTCAAACTGAACTTAAATCTCTTACCCAAAAAGCTTTCAACACTGTAGAACAATGGTTCTCAAACCGCTGCCTCCTCCTTAACCCCAAAAAAACTAAACGGTTACTCTTCACACTAACCCAAAACTCCACCCCTATTCATCTCACACTCACATCTAATGATGGTACTATTATTTCTCCCGACACAACCACAAAACTCTTAGGAATAACAATAGACAACAACCTCAACTTTGATAGTCATATAAACAGCACAATAGAATCAGTGAACAAAAAACTGGTTTCCCTTTACAGAATCAAGCCCTTTCTTACACCAGTGGCTAGGACCACTATAGCCAGAACCCACTTAATCTCAATTCTACTCTATGCTTCCCCTATATACACTAACCTTTCTAAAAACAACCTCAACAAACTGGCAACATCCTATAATAATATTGCTAGATTTGCTACAGGCTCTCCTTTCAGAACTCATCACTGTCTGAACCTAAAACAACTAGACTGGCTAGAATTTCTTAACCATCTTCAATTTCACCAGCTTGCCATTGTCCAGAAGACCCTGCATCAACCCACCAACACTCCAATACTATCTACCATTATTACACCTTACAATAATCTCAAGAATTTACGCTCCTCAAACAAACTGCTGATCAACACTTCAAGATGCAATAACTCATCAGGTGACTCCCTGTACTCTAACTCTGTAGGAAAGCTATGGAATTTACTACCCACTGAACTCACAACTCAATTTTCTCTTTCACTCTTTAAAAAGAATCTAAAGCTATTTCTTAAGACACACTGGCTATGCTCCTGTACTAACCCTGACTAACTTTTTTCCTTTTAAAATAATAATTACTCTGAAACTTTATAATTTTACCCTAAAGAAGCAAAATACCATATTATTGCAAATAAAATTTATGTATATATTGGATATTGGCCATCTCTTGTACATTACCCATTGATGCTTACTGCTAATGTTATCCTCACTGACTATTGTATTTGTATAAAAAAATATATATATTTTTTGTTACAATTGTATTTTTTAGTTTGATCTGTTATGACTTTTATATTTCGTTTTGTATGTTTTACTTAGAGCTTTTCTCCCCGGGCCTCTACTGAAAATGGACATGTATCCAGCTAGACTAGCCCGGTCAACAAATGTAAAATAAAATAAATAAATAAATAAATAAAATCTAGAACAAAAGAGGTTATTGTGCCCCTCTACTCATTACTCATCAGACCCATCATAGAGTACAACACCTTGGAAAGACCACAAGTACCTCATCAAGAGGATTACTGGCCTCAAACATATGCCCTATGCAGCCTGATTGAAGAAACTCCAGCTGTACTCGGTTGCATACCGCTTACTCAGAGGTGATCCTGCCTGACATACAAGGCCATGTCCAACCCAGAATTGATGGACAAACTCCACCTAAAAAAAAAACAAATCCCCAAGAGCCACACGCTCTAGGGATCTAAACCTCATGACAGCAATAAATAGGATGTGCTGGAGGGATAGATTCCTGTCCCAGAGACTCCCCATGCTTTGGAACAGGATTCCAATCTACATTAAGCAGAACCCCTCACTAACACTCTTCAAGAGAAAACTTGACGAGTGGATGGGAAACAGTAAATTTACCCTGGGGATCACTGCAGTGGCTCTGCTGGACAGATGCACAGGGAACTAATCTAAGGGTGTGGCGAAAGCCAACACATTCTGGCTAGGCTTATAGATGCCCTCGGGCAGATAGCCTAGTACTTACCTATGAACCTATGAACCTAAGGAGTCAATTAATTCCTGTAAGTTATCATAATAAAAAAATTATCTTTCAGGTATAACATCAGCAAATGCTATGGAGCTCAAGCAAAGGAGAGGAATCCAAAAGTAGGACTGGGATAATATTCTGTTATCAGGAACTAGTAAGGCCACATGTGGAGTGCTGAGTACAGTTCAAAAGTAGGACTGTGATAATATTCTTTTATCAGGAACTAGTAAGGCCAGACATGGAGCTCTGAGAACAGTTCAAAAGTAGGACTGTGATAATATTCTGTTATCAGGAACTAGTAAGGCCACACGTGGAGCTCTGAGTACAGTTCAAAAGTAGGACTGTGATAATATTCTGTTATCAGGAACTAGTAAGACCACACGTGGAGTGCTATGTACAGTCCAAAAGTAAGACTGTGATAATATTCTGTTATGAGGAGCTAGTAAGGCCACACGTGGAGTGCTGTGTACAGTTCTGCAGGTTTTAGGGAGAAAAGGAAGTCACAGAGATGTAAAGAAAAGTGGTTAGTATGGTGAGTGTCCTTGAAAGTGGATTATACAAGGATGGACTGACCACAAACTTTTTCACTAGAAAAAAGTATAAACAGCAAGGCAGGTTATGATATGAGTATACTGGGCACAGACGGAGAAATATGAGAGGATAACAGTGCAGTAGAAGGACAGGGAGTACAGGGAATGGCTAGGAAAATAAAGGCACCACTATTTTTAATATGGCAACATGCTCCTTTACGGGGAAGATGCTTAACAGGTGGAGACAATTATCAAAATGAGGAGTGAGAGCAAAGACAACTCAGTCTTATTAACCAGCTTGGGACATTTGCAGAGATGGAACTGAAGAGAGGAAGTCAGTTGCTGCAGACTAACTACAACAGTTATATAGACTAGACAAGACTACAGGTCTTCTTCTGCCAAGCAGTTTGTACTATAGTACTTTATAAATAACTGCATATACAAATGGTGTGTCCTGAATAGATAATGTCCATACATACCTGTTTACTTCACCACATTTTTTGTTTACTTGTTGTCATTTAACCTTTTTCACAGTATGATTATATTCTACAATGGTGAAGAACTTTTTCTGAACAAGGTGCTAAAAATGTTGACTTCTTCGTAGGTTCGTTGGTTCATAGAAGGTGACTAGGCTAATAATCCTAGATCCCTTACAAACCTAGCCATATTTATCCCAAGTTGACTCAGATGTTGGCAGTTAGGTGAGTGAAGTTCACAGAGGTAATGGTCTTGCGACACATTCAAGTGCTACAGGCAGATTACCAACAGAGACATTTCAATAAGCATATGTATTTTAAAATCATTGACTATATCTGTAATTATTCTGAGATTCTGTGTCAATAAATCTTCTCTAGTTTGCAATAAATCTGCTCAAAAAAACCCCCCAGTTATACTATACTGCCAGGGACTGCCTACTACAGGATGTTGTTGTGTCTTTCGGCTTTTCCCGGTTAGGGGTCGCCACAGCGGAACTCCAATCCACTAATGATTGGCAGTAGATTTTTACGTACTGGCTTGCCGGGCCTAACGCACAACCTTCAATGAAGAAACACCCATTCACGCATGTCACCACACAGAAGATGCTCTAACTGAGAATCGAACGGGCCAACGTCTAACTGTGAGGCGACAACGCTACCGCAGCACCACCACCACAGTACACTTTACATAATAAACTGTATATGAGCAGTGCAGTGGCACAGTGGTCAATGTTGTCACCTCCCAGCAAGAGGTTCGCTGGTTTGATTCTTGAAAATTATTATCAAAAATCATAAATGACATTTTTCTGGAAATAATTATTAATCTAAAGCCAGTCTCCCCAACGTGAATCACCCTTACTGATGCCCATTGCATGCTGTAACCTAAAATGCATTTCCAGACATGCTCAGTTTGGTCAGAGGTAAGATTTTTAAGCTTATTCTTAATGGATCTTTGAGTGAGTGAGTGAGTGAGTGAGTGAGTGAGTGAGTGAGTGAGTGAGTGAGTGAGTGAGTGTTTCATAACTCCTCAAGACTGTTCTATTACCTATGATCCAGCTGTCATTTGTCATCTATAATCTCCACTGGGGATTCTACCAAGGGACTGTGTGTCTCAGCACTTGACTGAATGATGATTTGAAGTGAGTGAGTGAGTGAGTGAGTGAGTGAGTGAGTGAGTGAGTGAGTGAGTGAGTGAGTGAGTGAGTGTGGATAACAAGTAGAAAAAAAAAGAGTATATTAAGGTAAACTAAAGAACATATCAATAAAGCAGAGGTCTTTCTGAAACTAATTCAGTTTGGGGCAGAATCAAAGACGTGCTTGTGTTCGTTTTACATCAGTGCAGATTGAACTGCCAAACAGAATTCCATAATAATGTAGAAGTAGAAGAAGGCAGTTTTGAGCCCTTTGTTATACCATAACTATCTGTAAAGCACTGGGCTTGAGTACTGAATCCATTTTTTTTAATGTCAGGTGTAGTTATACACTAGCCAACTGTATTGGCAGATGATTGGATTAGCCACTTGGGTGTTGGCTGGAGAGGAACAGCCTTTCTAACTTACCCAGGGGAAGGGAATGAGTCAAGTGCACAACTCTTGAAAATCATGAGAATTCCTCACAGGAAATCCTATGCCCTTTTAATACAAAACAAACACCTGTTACATATTATTTTGATGGCATGAAAGCTGACAGGACTGGTGCATCCAAGATCGTTGCAGATATACTTCCCTTGATGTCCTCCTTTATTCTTTTATGTCAAACAAAAGTTTCCGAATAACTTGAGTTATACAATTTTTCCCTCAATAGATGCTGACCACAAAGCTCTCCTTCTGCTGATCTTATAATAATTTTTTCCTGGATCCCTCTGAAAGGTTGCAAGATGAAGGCAAGAGCTAACAAGACCCGTCACCCAGGAAGCCATGAAGAAGTGTTATACACACTGATATAAGCACTGAAGATGTTTCTATTTAAGCCCAAATCTCAGTCCCATCTGAGTGCCAAGGCACTATAGAATGATTATTATGCCCTTCCCATGTGACTGAGTGCTCTCTCTCACTCACTAGCATACTTACTAGCCTGACCAGCTTGTTAAGACAAGCCCATGTCATTTGTTAATGGCTGCAGCGCTCTTGCCTCCAAGCCGCCATTTGCATGTAGCTAAGCAGCCAACCAGACCCTACCTTCTACTGTCCACATATGTGACCTCCTACTGTCCACATAAGTGACTCAGTGCCAGCTGCTCACTCCAACTCTGGCCTGCCTTTTCAGCACCCAACTTACTGCAGACATTATTTTGAAATGGTTGACATTACATTACTCAGTGAAATTACTTGTAACGGTGTGTGTGTGTGTGTGTGTGTGTGTGTGTGTGTGTGTGTGTGTGTGTGTGTGTGTGTGTGTGTGTGTGTGTGTGTGTGTGTGTGTGTGTGTGTGTTTTGTGTGTGTGTTGTGTGTGTGTTGTGTGTGTGTGTGTGTTATGTGTGTGTGTGTTTATATGAAGTCCTGAAGGCTTTACTGGAGAAAGAATAACATTCTTGCTGACATGTGAGTTGAGGTGTAGATTATTATAGAATATATAGCTATTAAGTAATACTGGGTACAGACTATTACAGAATATACGTTCATTTGTTCGTACTGGGTGCAGACTGCTATAGAATATATGGTAACTCATTAGTACTGTGTACAGATTATTGTAGAAAAAAATAAACCACAAAAGGGTGTACTATGTAAACACACTGAACATCGATATCTGTGCAGAACATCAATATCTGTACAGTAACTGAGACCTGGTTCAAGGCTGCAGAGAGCACCCCTGCAATACCTGGCTACAACTCTTACCACACTTTTCAGCCACAAAACCAAGACCAAAACAATAAAGGTGCAGGAGTGTCCATATTCACCAAGGATATTCACACCTCCAGGCTAGTTGCCCAACACAATGCATCTGAAATTCTCCAGGTGCAACTAACACTAGGTAAGACTGCAATCCAAATTGTAGCTTGCTACAGATCCCCCACCATGCCCCGAGATTCTCACTACACCTTTCTAAACATACTGGAAAATATTAAGATACAACCAAACACCCTAATACTGGGTAATTTCAACTACCCTGCCATTAACTGGGAAAACTACTCTGGTACCAACTCCTTTTCCCAACGGTTCTTGGAATTCATAAATTCCAACGCCCTGGATCAACTAATCCATTGTTCCACCAGGGGCTCCAATATCCTAGACCTGGTCATTACCAACATAGGAGATAGATGCTCAACACCAGTGGTCACCCCCTCATTGGTCAGGTCTGACCATAAGCAAATCACCCTTGAAATCCACATCCCACCCCCAACCCCCAGTAAGGAAACCTCCTTAAAAAACTTCTCCAAAGCCAACTTCATGCTACTGAAGTCAGAAGTGAGAAACTTCACGACACCCATGCAGACAGGATCTGAAAGTTCGACTGCAGAATCCTATACTAAGGTGCTGTAAGAGCACATCCACTCGTGCATGAATCGTGCCATCCCAAATAGAACCAAGATGCTCTTCTCCAAAAAAAGGAAGCCAATCTGGTGGTCCCCTGCTATAAACAAACTATACAACAGAAGGAAGAAACTGTTGCAGAAAAGAGGAAAATCCCAGGATGCAAAAAACTCCCTCACCAGCCTCAGTAAAAAGCTGAGATCCCTCATAAAATCCTCAACAGCTAGTTATGAAAATAAAATTGCCAAAGATTCCAAAGACAACCACAAGGCATTCTATAGTTATGTCAAGAATCTAAATGGCAATGCTCAGATCTGCTCTGAGCTACAACAGAATGGCATTAAATATACTGATCCCAAGGATATTGCCAATATCCTGGCAGATTGATTTAGTGCCAAATTCACCCCCATCTCACCCCCTAAAGGGCCCATCTCAATACCAAAAGATTGCCTAATTCCAGTAATCATGGCCACACAGGTAGAAACCGCACTCTCCAAAGCTAAGGATACAGCATCCATGGGACCAGATGACATCCCAGGCTGTGTACTACATGAACTACAAAATGAACTGGCACCTCACCTAAGTGTCATGTTTAATCATAGCCTCACCTCAGGCTTCGTGTTCACTGAGTGGCGCACAGCTACAGTTATCCCACTCCACAAGGGGGGATTCGCCTTGGATACAGGGAATTACCGTCCCATCAGTCTGACAAACCTGATCTGCAGGGGCATGGAACGCATTATCATGGAACTTATAAACAAAGACATTGGCAAACTTCAAAGACTGGACTCCACCCAGTTTGGGTTTGTGAAGGGCCAATCTTGTCTCCTGAATCTGATTGACTTCTTCAAATCAGTCTCCAGAGCTGTGGACGAGGGTAAGGAGGTCCACACAGCCTATCTGGACCTTGCCAAGGCCTTCTACACCATCCCCCACTCTGGAATCATAGAAAAACGTACTCAGCTGGGCATAAATCCCTACGTCACTCGATGGGTTGCCAACTGGCTTACTATCTGAACCCAGACTGTAAAAGTAGCTGACTCCAAATCCAGCTCCAGACAAGTGACAAGTGGAGTACCTCAAGGTTCAGTCCTGGGACCACTCTTGTTTGGCATCTACTTCTCTGAAGTACAGGCCAACACTAAGGGTCTCTGGCTAACAAAGTTTGCATATGACTGCAAACTGGGAACCATTACTGAATCCCCAAATGATGAGGATATTCTACAAAAGGGCCTTACAGAAAAGTACAGTTTTGTACCTACCATAAATGTAGATGTTCGAAGATCCACATTGCTGCAGTCATAACCTGTGGGTAGTCCGCTGTCCTCGGTCGGCCCGAATACCAAAGTATTAGGCTGGCGTTGGTCATGGGCGCTCAGATCTGACGTCAGTGCGTCATGGTATTAAAGCGCATGACCGACGTCATATCCTCAGTCTTTTCTTGCCCCAGATGTCAGAAGGCCCTAAAAAGAAAGGCCACAGCCCAAAATAGAAAAACCTTCAAAACCCATGTACAAACAACATCTATAACCCAAACCATACAACCACTCCAAACTACAGAGGGGAAGGAGGGAGGGTAAATTGGACTGCAGCAATGTGGATCTTCGAACATCTACATTTATGGTAGGTACAAAACTGTACTATGTTCTTCATCTCACATTGCTGCAGTCATAACCTGTGGGTGGAATCCCAAAGCAAAGGTAAAGGGAGGTTGGCAAAATCATAAAGCATTGGGAGCTGCTAATATGCCCTGTAAGACTGCAGTGGCAAATCCAGCCCTAGATTTGGAATAAAGAGGGAGATGGTAATGTTTAGAAAAAGTGTGCACTGAACTCCAAGTAGCTGCTTCCAAAATATCTTTAGTAGCTACACCCCTTAAAAAAGCAGTAGAAGTGGCAGTAGCCCTAGTGGAATGAGGTCTGATTCCAGCCGGAATCTCCTTACCATGATGAGAATAACAAAAGGCAATACAATGGCCAATCCACTTAGAAATAGTTTGTTTCGAAACAGGTTTCCCCTGAGAGCCCAAAGCAAAAGAGACAAATAACTGTTGAGACTGTCTGAACCTTTTAGTCCTGCTCAAATAATAACGCAACTGGCTGTGAATATCCAAAGTGTGCAAAATTTTCTCCCCTTTATTTTGGGGATCAGCATAAAAAGTAGGCAAATGAATAGATTGGTTCAAGGCCACATTTGAAACCACTTTAGGCATAAAAGTAGGGTTAGTACGCAGAGATACCCTATCCTTATGAAAAATCAGGAAAGGTTCAACTGCCATTAGAGCCTGTAATTCAGATACCCTTCTAGCAGACGTAATGGCCAACAAAAAAGCAGTCTTCCAAGACAAAAACTTTAACTCAGACGTAGCTGCAGGTTCAAAAGGAGGTAAAGTAAGTTTTTCCAACACAAAATTGAGATCCCAGGAAGGAGTAGGAGCTCTACGCGGGAGTCTTATGTTCTTTGCCCCTCTAAGGAATTGCTTAAACAAAGGATGAGAGAATAATGGTGGGTCACAGTCATAGTGAGCAGAAATGGCTGCAGCATGAACTTTTACAGAGGAGAAGGACAAACCCTTGTCTAATAATTCTGTAAGATATTGAAGAGAAACACTCAAATCAGGCCAGGAAACATCAAAGCTCTTTGCTTTGCTCCAAATAAAAAATCTCCTCCATTTATCAGCATAAACTTTCCTTGTACTAGGCCTTCTGGCCTCCAAAATAACATTCAAAACTTGTTGAGGAAGCTGCGACCCTCCAGGTTCTAGAACAGAATATGCCAGGCTGTTAGATGCAGGGACTGAATCCTGACATTGAGGAAGTGATTGCCCGCCTGAGACAAAAGGTGTGGAATTGAAGGCAAAGGCCAAGGATGCTCCCGTACTAAACTCCTCAGCAGAGGGTACCAGTGCTGTCGAGGCCAATCTGGAACTATTAGAATCATGGAGGGCTGGTCTTGTCTGACCTTCAAAAGCACCTTGGGAAGGAGAGGCAGAGGAGGAAAGGCATAGACGTGAAGATTGCTCCAACTGAATGATAGAGCATCCACTTTCCAAGCTGTTGGATGAAACATCTTCGTGCAAAACTTTGGCAACTGGCAATTTAGTGGAGAAGCGAACAGATCTATGTCTGGAGTCCCCCATATCACTGTCAACTGTCAAAATACATGAGGATCCAACTTCCACTCGTGGGGATCCACCATCTGTCTGCTCAAAACATCTGCTAAGGAGTTCTGTGCTCCTGGCAGAAACCTTGCCTGAAGAGTGAGGTGCAAACTGAGAGCAGTCTCCCACAAAATCATAGCTTGCCTCCAAAGAGGGTACAAATGGGTTCCCCCTTGCTTGTTGATGTACCACATGACAGTTGTGTTGTCTGTTTGAATCAACACTTGTCCCGGGTGAAGTAAATCCTTGAAAGCCATCAATGCAAATTGGACTGCTAACATCTCCTTCAAGTTGATATGTAAATGTTGAAGTCTGGCAGGCCACGTGTCTTGAACCCATTTTCCATTGAGGTGTGCTCCCCAAGCCTTGTCCGAGGCATCTGTCGTTAAGATCTGACTCGCCTCTGGTCGGGTCACAGAGAGTCCCTTGTTTAGATGACATTCCTGAGCCCACCACAAAAATTCCTTTTGAATGCAAAGTATTATTTGAATGACAGTGTCCAGATCGTGGCAGTGTTGTGTCCATACATTTTTGAGATACCATTGTAGCTTCCTCATATGCAGTTTGGCATTGGGAAGCACCAGAATACAAGATGCCATGAACCCCAAGGCTTGAAGGACTGTCCTTGCAGTCAGCCTGGACCATAGAGACAATTGTTGGAAGTAAAGTGTAAGGTTCCTTTGCTTGTCCAGGGTCAAAAAAGCCATCTGGGAAGCTGTATTCAGTCTCACACCCAGAAAGCACATTTCCTGAGAGGGTATTAGACTGGACTTTGTTTCGTTCACAGAATACCCTAGGCACCTTAACACTGCCATAACATACTGTAGATGGTGAAGAAGCTTGTTTTTGTCTTGAGCAAGAATCAGGCAATCGTCCAAATAAGGATAAATTTGTATTCCTCTTAACCTTAAGAAGGCTATCACCGGAGCCAGAACCTTTGTGAACACCCTGGGCACAGTAGATAAGCCAAAGGGCAATGCAGAGAACTGATAATGTAAAGTCCCAGCCCGAAAACGCAGGAATCTCCTGCAACTGGGTCTGATAGGAACATGAAGATAAGCCTCTTTGAGATCCAGAGTTACCATCCAGTGATCTTTGCCCAACAGAGGCAGAAGTTGTTGCAACGTCAACATTTTGAATTTTGGAATATCCAGGTATGTGTTGAGGATAGATAAATCCAAAATTGGCCTCCAAGTGTTTCCTTTCTTTGGTACAAGAAACAGGCGAGAATAAAATCCTAGGCCCACTTCTGACAGAGGGACCTGCTGTATAGCCCCCATTTGAAGAAGTAAAGAAATCTGTTTGTGAGCCTCTACCCTTTGCTGAGGAGGAACGTCTGGCATGCCCTTGAAAGGAGGCAAGGTGTGGAAATAAAACTTGTAGCCTCGGTCTATAATGTCCAACACCCATTTGTCCTGGGTGACTAAAAGCCAGTTTTGCTTGAAGAGTGCCAACTTTCCTCCCAAAGGAGCTGCCAGACAGGAGGGATCTGGCAGCTGAAGATGCATGTCATTGGGCCTGTTTACGAAAGGACTGGCCCCTGCCCTCACCTGTAGATTGTGCAGGGGAACTCCACATTCTAGGCCTGAAAGAACCCTGAGCTCTGCCCCTACCATGCCTAGATCTGCCCCTAGACTGTAAATCAGAAGAAGGGTAAGCCCATCCCTTAGTAGGCCAATTCCTGCTAAACTTAGGGGGCTGCACCTGCAAAAAATCTTTAACAGTCTGCATAGACTTAGCCTTGTCTTCCATTTTCTTTAAGACAGACTCCACAGGAGAACCAAACAAAACTTCAGACTGTAAAGGAGCATCCAAAATTCTAGCTTTAACATGCTCTGACAAATTCTGATCCTTAAGCCAGGCGTGCCTGCGAATAACTGATCCAGTGGCAGCCACCCTGGAAGAAGCCTGTAAAGCATCGAAACCACACTGCAAAGAATGCTTACCCACTTGATCAGAGGCATGAACCAAATCCTGTAATTCCTTACACTCTATGCCCTCTGCCAAAGCATCTACCTTAGATTTTAACTGAGTAAGGAGAAAATTCTGGTACTTCAACATATGAAACTGGCAATTCAAAGCCCTCATAGCTAGAGTGGAAGAGGTGTATACTTTCTTGCCCCACCTATCCAAAGCTCTAGAATCTTTATCCATAGGAACTGGATTCTTTACAACAGAAGCCCTGACACCCTTAGGTCCCTGGCTAATAGTTTCTGGGTCAGCCCTTGGGCTCTTATACAGATATTTATGAGCCTCAGGCACTCTGTAATACCTATCTGGTTTAACTGGCGCAGGAGGCAGAGAGTCTGGATTAAGGGAAGCCTCAGAGAAAACATCCTGAACAACATCCAAAACAGGAGGTATAGCTAAGGGCCGATGTTGTGGTAAAAACAAAAATTCCCTAAGCCTCTTTCGGGAATCCGAGAAATCCTGACCTTCCCATTTAAAATGCTCCCTCATAGAATGCAGGGTTTCTGAAAAAAAAAAATCCTCTGGAGGAGAAGCAGAAGGACTGGAATCCTCTGCGTCTGAATCAGAATAAGGAGGAAAATCCTGAGTGTCTTCAGCCGAAGACTCTGAGTAATCTGAAGCCTGTTCCAAACATTCCACCTCTGGCTCCACCCTAGGCCTCTTATCTGGAGGGGGCATAGAACCCCTGATTAAGGAAATTAAATCTTCTGCCATTTTAAGCATGTGTTTTTTAGGCACAGAACCTGCAGAACTAGGACTGACACCAGAAGAAGGCAAACCAGGCCTGCCCTTAGAAGGTACCTTAGAGACAGAAGGAGAAGGCCTAACCACCTTAGGCAAAGAAGGGAGTACAGCAACCTGAGAGGCCCCCTCAGCCTGACCTGACTCCTGAGAGGCCACATCCTGCAAAATTAACGTCTCCCCCTGAGACTCAGCTGAAACCTCGGCTGGATCTACAGATTCCACCGTAGTTTCTAAAGAACCGGCGTCCGGAACGGACGACTCATCCTGCTTGGACCTTAACGATTTTTCCTTGCGCTTCTTAGCGGTAGCGGGCGTCGGAGGATCCGACGGCATATTGTAATTACACCGCTTACCGAAGACAAGCCTAGCGCAATCTAACCTACGTTTAATGGTGCGCTTATTAAACCTAGCACAAAAGCGACACCCGACTACGTCGTGCTCAGGCCCCAAACAAGGAATACAGAGAGAGTGGTAATCCCTATGCAGTATCTGTTTCCCACAAGAAATACAATTATTCACTTTTTCTGACATCCGGAATTAACTGAGGCAAGAAAAAACAAAAATATTCCCCAACGGGGTACTTAGCCCAACTTGGTTTCGGTCTGAAACTCAAAATACGAAAATTTCAGAACGCCGAACGGCACTTGCAAACGCTGCTTCTGCTTCGGACCATGCGGCAAAAAAGACTGAGGGATATGACGTCGGTCATGCGCTTTAATACCATGATGCACTGACGTCAGATCTGAGTGCCCATGACCGACGCCAGCCTAATACTTTGGTATTCGGGCCGACCGAGGACAGCGGACTACCCACAGGTTATGACTGCAGCAATGTGAGATGAAGAACATCAGATGCTTGGTGCCAGAGCCATTGCTCAAGCTTAATACCAGGAAATGTATAGTTATCTCCTTTGGAAAAAAACATGTACCCATGAATTACCACATAGGTGGCAGGACATTAAACATCGAAAGTGTGATGAGAGACTTAGGGACACAGGTGGACAGTGGTCTCACTTTCGATAACCACATCGCCACAACAGTCAGGAAATCCTTCTATGTGGCACACCTCATCACTAAGGGCTTTTCATCCAGAAAAAAGGAGGTCATTGTCCCACTGTATTCATCTCACATTAGACTCATTATAGAGTATAATGCCCCATTTGGTATGTACCTCACAAGACATCTGCAACAGCTGTAAAGGTCACAGAAATACCTCACTAAAAGAATCACAGGCCTAAAGCAGATGCCATATTCTGACCATCTAAAAAAACTCCAGCTATATTCTGTAGCATATCGTCTACTCAAAGTCGATCTCTGCTTAACATATAAGGCCATGTCAAACCCTGAGCTGTTGGACATGCTCCACTTAAAGAAATCCCAATCCCTCAGAGCCACACGCTCCAGGAATCTAAACCTTGTCATCACAATAAGCAAAACATGCTGGAGGGATAGGTTCTTGACCCAGAGACTCCCCAGACTCTGGAATAGATTACCCATACATGTCAAGCAGAGTGCCTCTTTGGTCCTCTTTAAAAGGTACTTTGACAATTGGATGGGAGAAAGGAAATTCACCCTAGGGATCACATCAGTCGCCCTGCTAGACAGGGGTCCAGAGAAGTAAACACTGTGGGTATAAACAACCAAGGAATTGTCATGGCTAGGCTTGTATAGGCCCTAGGGCTGATAGCCTGGTACCAATCTATGAACTTATGAACCTATGCACCTATGTCAACTTAAAACATTGGAATGAAAGCACTAAAATTGTGTTGAAAAAACATTTGGCTGGGACTATTGGTGCGGCGTTTTTATTATTTTTAAGATTATTGTAGAATATATGTCCAGTTGTTAGTGCTGGGTGCAGACTATTGTAGGATATATGGCCATTCATTAGTATTAGGTGCAGACTATTTTAGAATATATGGCCATCTGTTAGTACTGGGTGCAGACTGCTATAGAATATATGGTCAGTCATTAGTACTGTGTACAGATTATTGTAGAAAAAATAAGCCACAAAACAGTATACTATGTAAACTCCGTAAACGTAAAACTTTGGAATGAAATCAGTAAAATTTTGGTGAATAAACATTTGGCTGGGACTGTTGGTATAGCATTTTTATTATTTTTAAGATTATTGTAGAATACATGGCCAATCATTAGTGCTGTGTGCAGACTATTGTAGAATACATGGCTAATCATTAGTGCTGTGTGCAGACTATTGTAGAATACATGGCCAATCATTAGTGCTGTGTGCAGACTATTGTAGAATACATGGCCAATCATTAGTGCTGTGTGCAGACTATTGTAGAATACATGGCCAATCATTAGTGCTGTGTGCAGACTATTGTAGAATACATGGCCAATCATTAGTGCTGTGTGCAGACTATTGTAGAATACATGGCCAATCATTAGTGCTGTGTGCAGACTATTGTAGAATATATAGCCATTACTTAGTACTGGGTGCAGGCTATTTAAGAATATATGATCATTCATTAGCATTAGGTGCAGACTATTGTAGAATAAATGGCCATCCTTTAGTACTGGGTACAGACTATTATAGAATATATGGCCATTTGTCAGTGTTGGGTGCAGAATATTATAGAACATATGGCCAGTAGTTAGTACTGGGTGCAGTCTATTGTAGAATACATTGCTATCCTTTAGTACTGGGTGCAGAATATAATGGAATATATGGCCAATTCATTAATATTGGGTACAGACTATTATAGAATATATGGCCATTTGTCAGTGCTGGGTGCAAACTATTATATAACATATGGCCAGTAGTTAGTACTGGGTGCAGTCTATTGTAGAATAAATTGCTATCCTTTAGTGCTGTGTGCAGAATATTATACAATACATGGCCAATTCATTAATCCGGGGTACAGACTATTTTAGAATATATGGCTATTTGTCAGTGCTAGGTGCAGACTATTGTAGAATAGATGGCCATTCATTAATACTGGGTATAGACTATTATAGAATATATGGCTATTTGTCAGTGCTGGGTGCAGACTATTATAAAACATATGGCCAGTAGTTAGTACTGGGTGCAGTCTATTGTAGAATAAATTGCTATCCTTTAGTACTGGGTGCAGAATATTATAGACTATATGGCCAATTCATTAATCCTGGGTACAGACTATTTTAGAATATATAGTTATTTGTCAGTGCTGGGTGAAGACTATTGTAGAATAAATGGCCATTCATTACTACTGGGTACAAACTATTATAGAATATATGGCCATTTGTCAGTGCTGGGTGCAGACTATTACAGAATATATAGCCATTCATTAATTATTCAGACTATTACAGAATATATGCCCATTCATTAATACTGGGTACAGACTATTATTTTTTTTTTTCAAACCCTTAGCTCAGCATTTCCATTTCAGCATTCCCAACAACATCATCTGTGCACCCAACATGCTAGTGTTCCTGCCACTTTTTGCCCTTATTATTTCTCTAACTCTAAGTTTCCATCTCAGTGGACTTGGAACGGCATTTCAGAACTCCAGAGGTCTACAAACAGCCACCTATTTTGTAGCTAACTGACCTTAAAGTGTATGTTTCTTCCACATTACCTTGATATTGGACAAAATACTTTTAAGACTGTTTGATCCTTGCTGGAAGCTGATTATTTCTCCCAGAATTTTCTTTAGCTCTATTATAGTAGTTTCAGGTGGAATGTAAATGCTTGCCAGTGTAATCCTCATCCCTTGCCAATAGCTCCTTAGTAGTATATATTGTACATAATTATCTTTTTTTTTTTTTTTCCTCTTCTATCACTATTGGAGCTCAGTACCCGTGGTGGCACAGTGGTTAGCGTTGTTGCCTCACAGCAAGAGATTCTCCCATTTGATTCTCCGCTGCAGTGCCTTCTGTGTGGAGTCTGCATGTCTTCCCCACTGTTGAGTGACGTTTAAAGACATGCAGGTAGGTGCGTGCATGAATGGGTGTGCTTTCTTTGAAGGTTGGGCAACAGGCTGGCAACTTGGCACCATAAAAATCCACTGCCAATCATTAGCGGACCGGAGATCCGTTGTGGCAACCCCTAACCGGGAAAAGCCGAAATACATTAGTTTTATCACCCCATTGTTTGTAACCAGTGGCTCATACACTCCCTGGGTGACACAATAGTTTAACCCCCCCCCCCCACAGCAGGCCTCCCAATACCTATAACAGTTTCTTTTCCCAATACTTACCCAATTTCAACTTGGACTAACCCCTACAGTCAATTGGCTGACAACCCTATACTATCATGGACAGTCCCTTACAACGTAGGCTAGCTAGAACAAACAGGCAGCATAGTATAACCTTTTTAACCTACATACATTTTCTAAAGATATTTTCTCTCTTTGTTATCAGCCTCACAGTCTAGAGTGTTTCCAATTCGAGGCCACACAATTCATACCTTTTCTTCACCTTTACAGATTGACTATCTTAGGGTGAGGAATTCTGTGCTTGGCCCCTTCTTCTGCTACATACCTATAATTTCAGGCTCTGCCTGCATTTTTTTCCATTGTTTTTTTTCCAACTATTGGCCCCTCCCTCCTACATCCACACTTGTCAGAGGTGACTAATAACCCTGAGCAGGGACGGAACCATTTTTCAAACCCTTAGCTTAGCATTCCCATTTCAGTGTTCCCAACAGCATCGTCTGTGCACCCAATGTGCTAGTGTGCCTGCCACATAAGTCTTTGATATTTTTTTCACAAATCTGCTGAACTGTTTCTGTAAGCATCAAATGTGTTTACATATTATGTATGACTTGCTTTACTGAAAAATAAGTTGGTTACCTGGATAGCATTTTTCTGTGTAATATTATGTTACTGGATATCTCTGCTAGGTCTGTTCATTATCTGAGGATTTTAGGTATAACCAGTTTGTGTCAGCTGTGATTGGATAGTTTCACATGTGGCTTAGTTTTTTTATCAACTGTGTACAGTAACGTGGCATTCTACTTGCATTGTACTTCTAAACTGGTCCATGTGAGACAGAGCACCTCGCTGGCTCTGTTCAAGAGGAATCTTGACCAGTGGATGGGAGATCGTAGGTTTACCCCGGGGATCATCTCTGTATCACTGCTGGACAGAGGCACGGCAAACTAACGGGTATAGTATTCTTCAACCTAAGGGGTGGTGAAAGCCACACAACTCTGGCTAGGCTTATAAATGCCCTAGGGCAGATAGCCTAGTATGAACCTATGAACCTATAAACTAAGTCTCTCAGATGGCAGCTATGTACTAGTGGCTCTACTCTTTTGCATTGTATTTTCCCAACTTGGACACTACATGCAATTGTCCTTTACAACTATATTTGTCTATTGCTGGCATTTTATTCATTATTTATTTATGTGCATTTTGATTAGCAGGGAAGTCCACTGGGCCAAATTGACCCTTTTTCAGTGGAGGCCCGGGGAGAAAAGCTCCAAGATGCATTATACAATTTAGATACAACTGATAGTTAATATTAAAGATACTATTATGTAGAATAGTTACTCATAAATGCATTCAATATCATGCATAGTTAACAAATTCATTAAGCTTGGAGGTAGGGATTATGCAGTTTCATGTATTGTGTTCCATGTGTTCCATGTTATTTCCCAATGCCATCTCTCTCTTCTCTTTTTCCACTAGATCCATGCAATTAATATGTTTATAAGACCTCTAGTTCCTCTCGACTGCCTTCACCTCATAATTCACTATGAGTGATGTATGGATAAAACTTCACCCTTCTCCTCTGAGCTTAGAATTTAAATCCTCAATATTGTCTAGTGCATCCCTATTTCTTTTACCTACATATCACATGAATACTTAATTTATAGCTATGTTTTAAATTGATGTCTCTTCCTACCATGTTACCAATAATTTGTTATGTATGTAAATCAAAGTCTTGTTTTTTTTTACGTGGAGATTTTCTCCTTGGATCTATTATGAAAATGGACATGTTCAACTTGTGTTTCTTCCTACCATGTTATCATGTAATCATTTGTATGTAACTTAAAGTCTTGTTTTTACTGTGGAGCTTTCCTCCCCGGGTCTCTGCTGAAAATGGATATGTATCCAGTTGGACTAACCCGGTAAACAAATGTAAAATAAATAAAATAAATAAAAATAAATAAATAATTTGAGGAAAACAGATATGTGTTAGGTGTGGAAACAGTTTACATACAAACCTTTTAAGAAAATGTAAATACGCTTAACATACACACCAACAGTAGAATGCTATTTACAATATTTACAAGGTTGGGCTGTATGAGGGTAGCTGTAGGAGTTGTTGAGAGCTTAGAGAGAAGCTATAGAAATTGCTGAGAGCATAGATAGGCTCATAGGAAGATAACCATGAGAGTTGTAGAGCTTGGGAACCAGATCAAGAACCTCCTTGGATTAGGCTGGGTGAAGGCAGGTACATTTCCATTTAGTGGGCAGGTGTATGAATAGTTGGGTTTTGAAGTTTTCTGAGTTTGGTATGGTTCTTAGTGTGGAGGGAAGGGAATTCCATTTTTTGCTAGTGAGAAAGATAGGAGAAGTTGGCCAGTAGGACGTTTAGGTTTATGGATAGTAATTAAGTTCTAATTTTCAGATCTGAGAGCTCTGTTGGGTGTATAAGGGGGAAGGATGTTAGTTAGAGTGGGACATTTTGTTGGGTGAAATATGAGTCTATATGCAGTAGTGAGTTGGAGATAGTCTAGGTAGTTTGGGAGTTCAAGCCAATTCAGGGATTGTAGGGTTAGGCAGTGATGGGTGGTATTTTTAGATTTAGAGGCAAATTTAGAGATTTTGTTGTAGCAGTTTTCTAGTTTAGAGGTGACAGTGGAGGACAGGTTGGTTAGGAGAGGGGCTCCGTATAATAAGGATGGAAGAAGATAAGTTGAGGCCAGAGTTTGCCTGGTAGAGTTGGAGAGAAAGTGATTATTCCTATACAGCATACCTAGCTTTTGGTGGGTTTTCTTTATATTTTGTTGAATATGAATATCAAACTTGAGGTATTCATCTACAGTAATGCCAAGTAGTTTGGCAGAGGGGACCACTTCTATAGGTGAATCGGTTTGACTATAGACTTTGAAGTTGTTTTTATCATAAGAGAGGGTCTTTGTGGGAGGGAATAGTAGAATCTTTGATTTATTTGCATTGAGAGAGAGGTGGTTTGGCACATCCAGTTTTCAGTTGTTGAGAAGGTAGTTTGGGTTTTAGTCAGAAATTCAGAGAGGTTTGAGGCAGAGCAGGCTAAGGTTGAATCGTCTGCGTATTGAATGATTTTAGCATCAAGAATAGCAATGTGAAAGTTAATGATGAAGATGTTAAAAAGCAATGGCCCAAGGATGGATCCCTGTGGTACGCCAGTTGGGGTAGGTAGGAAGGAAGAGATGGAGTTCTTCCATTTGACTGCATGTGATCTGTCTGTCTGATAAATAGCTGGAGAACCAGGATAAAGCATTATGTGAGAGATTAAGGTTTGAGAGATGGCAGAGAAGGTGCTTGTGGGAAACAGTATCAAAGGCTTTAGACAGATTGAGTAAAACAGTAGAAACTAAGTGTCCTGAATCTCAGGCTTGATTGACAGTTTCTAGGAAAGAGAGTAGAGTGGTTATTGTGCTATGGCCTGGAAGGAAGCCATGCTGGGTAGAAGTGAGAAGAGTGTTTTGGGTCAGGAAAGGCATAAGTTGGAGGTGGATGCATTTTTCTAGGATTTTGGAGATTGGTGAGAGCAAAGCAATGCACAGCTCCTGATGATAGCAGGGCATTAACTTGGTTATTTTAAAAGTTTACACACTCCGTCATTATCTGCCCTTGCTGCCTTATTTGACTTATGCTGTAAATGTTACTGTGCTGCTTTTTGTATGTTATACCAATAAGTCAAGCAGAATTAGCAAAAAATGCATGTTAGTGACTAGGTTTTTAAGTTTTTATCTTTTTATTTTAAGTCAGCCATTTATAGTATGTTACACCAACACCTTTTCTTTAGATTATTTCTTGCACTGCTTTTTATTTTTGCCCGGTTCTACCTGCTCCTTCCGCACTTAAACTACCTTTTTAGTCTTTTTTTTTACTGTTTTTGCCCATATTATTTCTCTAACTCTAAGTTTCCATCTCCATAGACTTGGAACAGCATTTCAGAACTCCCGAGGTCTATGAACAGCCACCTATTTTATAGCTAACTGACCTTAAAGTGTATGTTTCTTCCATATTGCCTTGAAACTGGACATAGTAAATACTTTTAAAACTGTTAATAATCCAAAACAAATACCAGTAACGAGACAACCAAGCTCTTCGTAAAATCAAGTATAAATCCAGATATTTATTGGCAACACAAAAATCAAGTAGGTAAGCACTTTCGCTAAAAAGCTTCTTCAGACCATATAACCACATACAAACATCCAGCACTCCTTATATAAACATCTTCTTTCAAATTCATCAAATCACAGATGAGATCAATTAGGTTAAAGTTACAATGCATAAAAATCAATTAAAATTCATTTAAAAAATTTCATGGCCATCAGAACACTATAAATACAAAGACAAAAGCACTAAAAATGTTCAAAAATGATTGTTGATACAACAAACAATAAATAATGAATACTCTAACAAAGAGGTTAACACAAAATAGATAAAAATATATTATTTCTGTACCCTCCTGTTTCTGAGCATCAGTTTTATAGATGCTCTTTCATTTAAACCTGAGCCCTATCGGCTCTAAGGATAATAATCCAATGTACCTCTCTGCTTTCAGTGTAATTCCTGGTGTTGCCTTCTCTAATTTGCGGGTAGATAACCTCTAAGACCCTAAAACTAAGCCTGTGTGTTTCCCCTGCTGTTACAACATGTTTGGATAGAGCATTGTGTTCTGATGTAATCCTGATGTTATAAATATGTTCTCTTATTCTATTCTTGAGGGGTCTGTTCGTCTTGCCCACATAAAATGAGTGGCAGAGATCACACTCAGCTAAATACACTACATTAAAAGTGGCACAGGTGGCTTCAACCTTAAAAGTAAATCCACTACCCAAGTCAGGGTGAATTAACTTGTTTGAAGCATTTATGAATGCACAAAAACTGCACTTCTCACAAGGTCGTGTGGAAGTACTATTAGTTAAACTGATCTCAGCAGTATTACCATAACATAGAAGCCTTCTCAAGTTTTTTCTGTTCCTATAAAAGAACCTGTTATGTTTTTTTACTATTGTGTTTTATTATTTCTATCTTTTTAATTATTATGGTGGGCTCTGATTGGTCTATTTGAATGTTAGTGGTATAAAAGGAAGTGATGTATGCCATTATTTTTAAGGTCTGATCAAGCAAATTGTATTTGTGAAAGTGCTTACCTTTTATTAATTTTGATTAAAGTATTCACAATTTTAAAACTTCATTGCCTGCTGTGTTCTGCTCTGTCCTGATACATAGATTTTTTTGGTTTATATATATATATATATATATATATATATATATATATATATATATATATATATAAGGGTGAATACATTGGGGGGTTTAAGGTTTCCAAAGTTCTGAGAATGCTGACTGACTAACAAAAAACATACAAGGTACTTTTGTGAACCATGCAGATTCAATTATAATGCAGTAAACACTGGGCTAATAGCTAAATTCAAGTAAAAAAAGATGAGAAAAATGTTCATTTTTTTAAATTAAAGCTTTTGAAAATAGTGAGCATTTTGAATTATTGTTCCACCTAATGTTAACATTACTGATATTTTCCAAACTCAGGCTACATTATTCTCATTTAACTGAGTTGTAGATTTGGAAAACGTCATGCCAAAACATTTAAGGTCTGGCACTAGTCTGATACTGAAGAACAATAATCAAAAAGAAGAAACTGTCAGTTTTGGCAAATGGTAATGAACTATTTATAGAAACAGGTGAAAAAATGTAAACAATGCCTGACACTGGTTCATTCATATTAATGTTGTCATCCACAAATGGTGTAAACTTGACTGGGAAATTATATAGGTTATGGTAAATGAGTGATTCTTTATTACTATGCTTCATGCAATGATTACAAATGTATGGAGTTAACCCAAAACGTTCACGCATTTCCAGCCATTTTAGGGATAGACTTAGAAATTATGCTATTTATACCCAATAAAGCTGGAATTATTATATAAAGCTTTGATGCTGATTCTAAAAGGTGTAGCAAAGTTAAAACATTCAATTCTATGAATAAAGAGGAATGGTTTACTCATTTGATGGGTTCATTTGTAAATATTAAAAACAAAAATAATCAGATAGTTAGGATTTTCATTGGTTTACAGGATATATTCCATTTTAAAAGCCAGATCTTGAATCTGTCTACCACAGGTGAACCAGTTAGAAAGGGGAGAGAGAGTAATGTTGGAGATAATTCTTTTTATTCTGTTTTCTGAAATAGTGACAGGAAAGTTACTGCCAGTTTCGATTAGAACATTTCCTCTAAACTTTTCAATGTCTTTAAGTTATCTGTATGGTTTCTGAAAATAGGAAAGTCTTAAACTGAGTTGTAGAGGGACCAGAAAACCTCTGCTTAAAACTAGGTTTATAGATTTGAACAATGTTGTAGAAACCTTATAACCAAAAGAGTTATAAACATCTGTGGTATAGCTTTCCGGGCAAGGAAACATATTACGTTTAAGAAATAAGATCACTGACAGAATTTCCACTACTCTAATATTTTCCTGTAATTCGTTATGTATATTACATAAATGCTATAGAGAAACTGAATCCATACACTGATCTAAGAGCTGTTCCTCTGTACTTCAGGCTGATTGGAAGTAAATTTTCATAAATAGGTTGGTGAATATTTGATTATGTCAGAGGCATTATGGTTCTTTTTCTTTTTCAAATGGCTGTGCTTGTAGTATCAGCTGTCACAGCAGAAATGAGTCAAATTTTATCAAGTCATGCCACATATTTATTATTTTATTTATTTATTGACATTTGTTAACCGTGTTTGTCCAACTGGGCTTGTGGCCCATTTTCAGTGGAGACCCGAGGAGAAAAGCTCCAGTAGTACCTTTTAAACAAGTACAATTTTAAACAATATTGATGTAATAGCAGATATAGCAAAAAGATTCACATATGTTGGGTTACATGCATAAAGTTAAAGTTGCATTAAAAAGAAGCTTAGTAACAATTTTACATTGATATAGTTCAATAGGTCAACAATAACATTTTTTGTCTGTATAAAATTATGCAAATGCATAGTAGACACATTGGAGAGAGAGGTGTAATGAGGTACTAAGTATGGTCCTTTTGAGGGTACATAAAGGGAAGGAAGACTAGGTAGGGTCATGGCAAGGGCAGGGTCTGGAATAGAGAAAATAAGCTTTTAGTTCATTTTTAAAGTGTGAGGTGTGGGAGATTGAAGGTAAGTCAAGAGGAAGTTTGTTCCAAGCATGGGCAAGGGAGTGTTTGTAGAGTAGTTTGCCTACTGACCTTTTTTGGGTGGTAGATATCAAGTAATTGTTGGTTAGAAGTATGGAGGGTCCGGGATGGGATGTAGATGGAAACTAAGGAAGATAGAGATGGACAGAAGGAGGGTTTATAAAGAATGGAGTGTAGCATATGAAACTGATAAGATAGGAGAAACCGGGGAAGTTCAAGCCATTGAAGAGAGTTTAAAGAAATGCAGTGGTGTGAGTTGTATGGGGAGTCAGTAATGAATCTGGCTATTTTATGGTAAGTCTGTTGGAGTTTGTTTAGAGTGGAGGCCTGGATATTGGTAAGAACTGGGGCATATAAGAGGGAGGGGAGGAGGAGTGCCTGACCCAGGGTAAGTCTAGATTCAAGGGTTACAAATTTTTTTTTCCAATATAGCAGACCTAGTTTCTGGTTTGTTTTTTTAATACATTGGAGTATGTGTAGATTGAACTTTAGTTCATCATCGATAATGACCCCTAGGAGTTTTGTGTGCGTGTCAGGTTGGATAGTCGTATTGTTAGAAGATGTAATAAAAAGTGAGGTTTTGTGATGAGAAAGAGAATGGGGAAGGAAAAGTAGGAGTTTGGTCTTTTTGGGATTTAGGATCAATAGGTTGTGGGAGAGCCATTGTTCAGTGGATAGTAGGGCCTGTTGCATCAGGGAGTGTAGTTCAGGAATGTTATTTAAGATGGATATAAGTGTGGAGTCGTCAGCCTACTGAATAAGGGAGGATTCTTTGCATGAGGTGTAAAGATCATTGGTGAAGATGTTAACAAAAGGGGTCCCAAGATGGAGCCTTGGGGAACACCAGTGGAGATGGGAAGGAAAGGTGAGGAGGATGAGAGCCATTTGACAGATTGTCATCAAGTTTATATAGTTACTTTAACAAAATTTGTTAACAAAGATAAATAGAATAGTACTGAGAAATAAAGGTTATGAATTGACTAACAAAATTACATATAAAAATGTGTTGTATAAATGAAATTACACCTCAAACTATTACTGACTACAAGATGGTAAATAAGTGCATCAAAAACATGTTTAGAATATACTACAATGAAATCTGTTAAACTCAACTAAAATGAAATGAAATAACCTGAAACAAAATGAAAAATGCAATTTACAGTTCAAAATTATTTAAACAAGCCATGTAATGTATTTATTATGAATGTATTTAGAATCTGACACTTAATATTTGGAATAAACATACAAAATAAATAATAAAATGTATCACTCTTGTTTAAAAGTTTCCTTATTGAAATGTTAGCACTCAAATTGCTGAGTGCCACAAAGATGAAAAAAAAAAATCAGACCAGAAACACAGGAGACGAGGGAAGTCTCAAAAATCATTCTTCTCCTTAAAACTTCTTTTTGCAGGGGGGTGGGGGGGTGGGGCAACACTGAGACTGCTATATTTTGGAGAAAAGGGAATATTCCGAGAAATGGCATCTCACATTTAATACATACAACTCCGTTTCTTCAGCTATTCAGTTTCTGGGTTTTGGGACTAGCTGTAGCGGTTCCCGACATTTTAAATGGATACTGTTTAAAAATGTATGAACTAAAATACTAAAATACTAGAAATTTATGCTAATTACAAATAAAAATTCTAGAAGTAAAAATTAAAAGAAATAACTCTGCTAGGCTTGCAATAGACCCTCCTAAGAAAAGAAACCTTAGGGTTTTCTGTGATAAATACTGAGTCCTGCACACCCAAATTCTGGAATCTACCTAATCCAGAGGATAGGGAAAAGATAAGAGAAATATTTCTTGCCAGAGGTTTTAAGGCAATCTACTGGAATAGCTAACAGACCTCCACTAGAGGACCACAGTTGTCGCACTCTGATGTAAAGTCTCAACTGTTCCTTTAGATAGGCAGAGTCTATATCATGCATATCATGGAAGGTGAGCATCAAAACATTAAAAACACAGTAAGTTATGAAAGGCTGCCAGTACAGATCCTATATCTTTTGATATCATCCACATGCCTCTCTGCTGAGTTCTATGCTTGATGTAGGCAGGACAGTTCACCATCCAAAAGCAGTACATACAGAATATTACAGTAATCTAAGTGAGACAATATCAGTGCATTATTTTACTGTCAGTGACTCCATTTCTGTCTAACAATTCTTGGTCTAGACAATATTCCTTGCATTATAATAGGATGTCTGCACAACCACTGACACCTGGTCCTAAAGTGTGACCCTGTCATTAAAAATCGTGCCTAGATTATGCACACATGAAACAAATTCCAACAGATTATTTCCAAAAAAAACACTAAAGTCTATAAGGAGTGGAAAATGAGATGGATGAATGTTAACATGGACCAGTGTAGCCTCAGTCATGCTTGGGTTTAGCTTCAATGTGAACTAACTAAATTAAGCATGAGCTCATACAATTTTCTGATAGATAAATTCTGTTCAAAGCCTGGAAAGGAGAAGTAGACCTGAATATCATCAGCAAATTCTGAATAAAGTTACCTGTCCTTGCAATAATCTCCCTGAGCACATATTCAGTGAAACATAAGAGATCCAAAACTGAGTCCTGAGGTACTCTGTACTTCATTGGGTAAACATCTGATGACTTTAAATTAGACTCCACCCACTGAGTACAGCCCAAACTGTTTAAAAAGAACCAACTGAAAACTGTACGTGTTATCTTTAAGTATTTAAACAGTGTCCTATGATCAACAATATCAAATGCCAGAAAGATAGCAAGAAGGACCAAGACAGAATATTTAATTTGATCTCTCACCATCAGATGATTACTCACCACTCAAATAATTGTATCCATGTTGGGTCTTGATCTGAAAGACACAAAAAAGGGAATGCAGTTGAGCATAGACCACATTCTTAGGTTCACAGGTTCATAGGTAAGTACTAGGCTATCTGCCCGAGGGCATCTATAAGCCTAGCCAGAATGTGTTGGCTTTTGCTGCCCCCTTAGATTAGTTCCCTGTGCCTTGGTTCAGCAGAGTCATTAGTTCCATGTGCCTCTGTCCAGCAGAGCCACTGCAGTGATCCCCAGGGTAAATTTTCTGTTTCCCATACACTCGTCAAGGTTTCTTTTGAAGAGTGTTAGTGAGGGGCTCTGCCTAATGTACATTGGAATCCTGCTCCAAAGCATGGGGAGTCAGTGGGACAGGAATCTATCCCTCCAGCACGTCCTATTTATTGTTGAGTTGAGGTTTAGATCCCTAGAGCGTGTGGCTCTTGGGGATTTGTTTTTTTTTTTAGGTGGAGCATGTCCATCAATTCTGGGTTGGACACGGCCTTCTATGTCAGGCAGATATCACCTCTGAGTAAGCAGTATGCAACCGAGTACAGCTGGAGTTTCTTCAGTTGGGCTGCATAGGGCATCTGAGTGAGGCCAGTAATCCTCTTGGTGAGGTACTTCTGTGGTCTTTCCAGCTGTTGCAGGTGTCTTGTAAGGTACATCCCAAGTGGTGCATTGTACTCTATGATGGGTCTGATGAATGATGAGTAGAGGGGCACAATAACCTCTTTTGTTCTAGATGCGAACCCTTTTGTGAGTTGGTGGGCCGCGTCTATATTACCAGATCGAAAACCTGTTTCAGCGAATGCCACAAGACCGACATGTATAGTGCAAACTATGGTAATGGCAAACATTCAAAACCAGGAAACACAAAATGTCAAAGTGCCATGGTTGGCCCGTCTGCGGTATAGCTCCGTAAGGTAAGTGTGCGATAGTTACGGACCTTAGGGTTAGGGTGCTGGTTAAGGTAAGTGCATAGAAAGGTAATGTATGTAAGGTTTAGTGTAGGGTTAGAAGTAGGGTTTTGTTAAGTGTATGTGTGCGGATTATTTGTTTTGTTTGAGTATATGTCTGTAGGGTAAGTGTGCGATAGTTACGAACCTTAGGGTTAGGGTGAGGGTTAAGGTAAGTGCATAGATATTAATGCATGTAAGGTTTAGTGTAGGGTTAGAAATAGGGATTGGTTAGTGTATGTATGTGTTTTATTTATTATGTTTGAGTATGTAGTATGTAGCACGCGGTGGTGTTGGCTGACTATGACGATTCGAGATTTGAAATTTTCCCGGTTTTGGGGGTTTGGCATATTTGCAGTTGACGCTATACGTGTCATTATTGTGGTGTTTGCTGAAACGGGTTTTCAATCTGGTAATATAGAACCGGTGGGCCACATAGAAGGATTTTTTAGCCACCTTGGCAATATGATTATCAAAGGAGAGATTACTATCTACTTGGGTCCTCAGATCCCTTATTGCATTTTCTGTATTTAGGGGACTACCACATATGTGGTAGTTTGCGGGTACTTTGTTTTTTTCCAAAGGGGATGACTATGCACTTTTTGGCATTTAGCTTGAGACCATGATTTTGACACCAGGTATCCGTCTCAGTGAGACCCTTCTGGAGGATGTCTGTATCAGCTGGAGAGTCAATTTTGGCCCCCAGTTTACAGTCATCTGCAAACTTGGTCAGCCATAGTCTTCCTGTGCTTGCCTGCACCTCTGAGAAGTATATACCGAACAGGAGGGGTCCCAGGACTGAGCCCTGGGGGACGGCACTTGTAATTGGTTTACAGTCGGACCTAGAGTCTGCAACTCTCACCGTGTGGGTTCTATCCATGAGCCAATTGGCAACCCATCTCGTGACGTAGGGGTTTATAGAGGAAGCCACAGATCAAAATAGCGTATAAAAATTTAATATCCGCTTTCGTCACAACTTCATCAGAATACTGTATTCTGATGAAGTTGTGACGAAAGCGGATATTAAATTTTTATACGCTATTTTGATCTGTGGCTTCCTGAATTGATTTCCTGAGCTCTTCTGCCATTCCTGTTTTTTCTTGGTTTTTGGTTCGTTTGGCGTCCTTATTTTGTACGTAGGGGTTTATGTTCAGGCTGGTGAGCTTGTCTATAATACCAGAATGGGGAATGGTGTCAAAGGCCTTTGCGAGGTCTAGGTAGGCTGTGTGTACCACCTTTCCCTTGTCTAAAGCCTCGGTAACTGTCTCAAAAAAAGTCCACCAGGTTTAGGAGGCATGGTCTGCCCTTAACAAAGCCAAAATGGGTAGGGTCCAATGTTTGAAGGTTCCCAATGTCTCTGTTAATGAATTCCATGATGATGTGCTCCATAGCCTTGCAGACCAGGCTAGTCAGACTTATAGGGTGATAGTTCCCAGGGTCTGTTGTGGCTCCACCTTTGTGGAGCAGGATAACTGTTGCTGTGCACCACTCTATGGGTACGTAGCCTGTAGAGAGGTTGAGTTTGAATAGTCTGTTTAGGTGAGGGGTTAGTTTATTTTGGAGCTTGTGTAAGACACAGCCTGAGACACTGTCTGGTCCCACTGAAGCTGCATTTTTGGCTTTGGATAGGGCTGTTTTAACCTGTGTGTCAGTGACTGCTGGGGCTCCACATTCTTCTGGTATGGTTATGGGCCATTTTAGGGTTGAGAGGGGGGTGAAGTTTGCACTAAACCTGTCTACCAGAATGTTGGCAATATCCGTCGGTCCAGTGTATTTTGTACCATTCTGCACTAACTTAGAGCAGGTCTGAGAGTTTCCACTTAGGTTCTTGACATAGCTAAAGAACGGTTTGTGGTTATCTTTGGAGTCGTTAGCAATTTTTCTTTCGAAGCTAGCCTTGGGTGATTTTATGAGGGATCATAGTTTCTTGCTGATACTGATCAGGGATGTCTTTCCTTCTTGGGATTTTACTCTTTTCTGCACTAGTTCTATAGCTTGTTTATAGCAGTGAGTCCTGGTTTTGCTTGGGATAGCACGATTCATGCATTCTTGCAGGTGCTCATAGAGTGCCTTTGTAAGGGATTCAGCAGCTTGAACAGCATTGCCCTTTAGCATGGGGGGGTGTGAATCTTTCCACCTCAGTCTTAAGTAACGTGAAGTTTGCTTTTGAAAAGTTTTTCACGGTGGTTTCCTTGATTGGGGTGGGGGCGGAATGTGGATATCCAGAGTGATTAGTCTATGGTCTGATCTAACCAGCGAGGTTTGACCTCCAGAGTAGAACACCGTACGCCCATGTTGGTGATGACCAAGTCCAATATGTTGTCACCTCTGGTGGGGGTGTTGACCAGTTTATCCAGGGCATTCGAGTTTATAAATTCTAGGAAGCGTTGGGCAATGGAGTTAGTTCTTGAGTAGTTCTCCCAGTTAATGTTTGGGTAATTGAAATCAACCAATATTAGGGCATTTTGTAGGACCTTCATATTTTCCAGTGTCTCCAGAAATGCGGAATGGGGGATGGGTCATGGTGGGTGATCTGTAGCAAGCTACAATTTGAATTGCAGTTTTGCCCGTTGTTAGTTGCACATGGATGATCTCTGAGGCATTGTGCTGTGCCACTAACCTGGAGGTGTGGGTATACTTGATGAATATGGATACACCCCCACCTTTTGTGTTTCGGTCCGGGTTCTGTGGCTGTAAAGTATGGTATGAATTATAGCCTGGTAGTGCTGGGGTGATCTCTGGAGCCTTAAATCAGGTTTCTGTTACTGCACAGATATCGATGTTCTCCATACTGAAGAGTGCCTCGAGTGCATGCATTTTGAGGTTTAGACTTCTGGCATTGAGTAGCATTACCCTCAGTTTTTGGTTACTTGTGCTATTTACAGTGGTGGGTTGGTCTTTTGAGCCTTGCCTAATAAAAGGCACTATGGTGGCAGCAAAAGCCTTGGCCAGTATTCAAAACTCTAAGGGTGACAGGTGCAAGCCATTTCTTGTGAAACAATGTGGCTTATTGAGCATGTCATCCCAGGTGGACAGATACTGGATCCCCTTTGAATGACACCAGAAACTTAGCCAATTGTTGAAATTGATTATTTTTTCTTTATACTGTGGCATCATTCTTGGTGAGGGCAGGATGTTACTCAGGGTTAGGATCGTACTGGCCTGGGCTATGTGATCAGAGAGCTCTTCCATGTCTCTTTTCATGCAATCCCGGGAGGTACGTCTCAGGTCATTCACACCAACATGGACAATGACAGAGCCATATTTGTACTTGTTCTGGAGTGACCTGAGTGCTTGTGTTATGTGGCGGATCCTGGCACCCGACAGGCAGCTAAATGTAACCTTCTCCTTGTCCAGCCTAGTTAGTGGGACATCAGTGTGCTTGACTATAGAGTCTCCTATTACTAGTGTGCTGGGTATGTTATTTTGCCTTAAGGGCTGTGATTGCGTGGTACACTGATTATGTGAAGTATGTATTTCATGGTTTGTGATGAGGTGTGGAGGTTGCTTGGGTGTCTGCTTTCGAGGTCTCTGTTGCTTTTGCAGATTTTTATTTAGAGCCTCTGAGTATGTTTTCATGTATTTATGTGTGTTATTTACCGGTGTTGGTTTAGTAGGTCTATGTGAGACTGGTGGTGTGTTGTAAGTATTTTCCTTCTCCTCTTGACTGTCAGTTCCAGTCTTGGGTTGAGAGAGCTTTGCCTCCAGTTTGGCTGCATAATTGCATCTCTCACATATTTTAGTGTTTGGTGGTAGGAGGAGAGGGTTGTCTGTTTACATGAGGCAGTTGTAACATTGCCTCAAAATGCCCAGATTCACTAGTTGGACTGGAGAGTACACCTGAAACTGGCATTTGAACATGCCCGAATAGGTAAAATGATCTTTTTTACTGATTAGCTGATAGGAACGAATAGAGAGCCTTGTCCTTCTGGACAGTATAGGGGGTCTAGTGCTAGGGTTAATTAGTGCTTGCTATGAGTTATGAGCAAGTGCTGGGCTGTGAAATTAATGGCTTGAGTACTTAAGTTGAAAGTTTGTCTAGTTCCAAGGGAAAAATTGAAGAGTAGACTTCATGGAGCCGTGAATAGTTTAACCCTAGCTAACCGGCACTGTCCGGCGCGCAAAACTGCGGAAATGAAGTTTCTATAGCAGGAAAATGAAATTATTATTGGAAATAAAAGAGTTGGAATGGCAACTTCTTCTTAATGCATTTTCCCCACCAGGTTTAAATGAAGCGTGTAACATTTCTGTTATTTTAAAATACAAAAGCTACCTTAGAATTTGATTTTTAGGTGTTCATATATACTTTCTTGGATAACTTTTGTTTTTAAGGTTTTTTATCTGTTGGTATTTAAATTTGAAATTCAAAGAATGTATTTAAAACTTAAAGACTGAATGTTTTTCCTTAACTGTATGATAAAGTGTTGTTTAAGGAGCTGGTTTTGAACCAGGAATAATGTTTCAGATCTTTTTAAAACATTCATTTTATGTTATTGTATATTTCTTCCTGTGTCTTTTAGCGCAGTTTGGATTTTATTTACATATTTTATTCTTGTAATAATTTACACATTTATGTACATACAGGCTAATTGCCTGTTTTACGTGGATACACTTTGTTGAGTAAAGATATACTTAGTATTCATTATGCATTGCAATATAAAGTAATATGTCTGTTTTGGTATTCTTATGTTTGAATACCTGTGGTGCCATTACTAATAGGCTTGATAGGTGTAGCGTTCACCTGTACAGGATATGACATCATTTTGCTCACCTTCTGCCTTTAAAAAGTGCTTTGGCGCTTTGGATTCTTGTCTGAGGAAGCTACTGTTTAACAGTAGTGAAAACGTTTCTAATAAAATACGTTAACCTGTTTTTGGCGTTCTTTTGCTTACTTTCCGCTTTTTTGTGGCTTGTGGTTTGAGTTTTCTTTCGTTGTTACAGGAAAATGAAAGAGATAGAAATTAGCCCAAAATGGCCAATAAACTACTAACTTCTGGGCTACAGCAAACAAGGAGCACACATTTCAGAAAGAAACAGATCAAATAAGCAGGCACAATAAGCCTTTAACCAGAAATTCCCAGCTCAGAAGGGCAGAATCTAGCCTCTCCTCCCACAAGAGTGCAGACTACAAACCTTCTTAATGTAAAATAACTGGCCTGAAGCCCAAGTGCTTAAACCAGAACTAATGTGCTTTTAGAATAACAGACACTGAACCTTCAATCAGCAAATCCTAGCTTAGAAGGATGTAAGCTACCTGTCCTGCCACAACAATGCAGTCCACAAACCTTCTTAATGTAAAACAACTGGTTTGAAGCCCAAGTGGTTAAACGAAAAGGCTTAGAATAACAGTTACAATTTAATCAGGCTACTACCAAGCAGTAATACATGCAGCAGTTTCATACAATTGAGTACTTTTAAGAAGAAGCACAAGCAAAATAAGGTAATAAAGTGGGAAGAAACACAATTACAGTAAAAGCAGACAAAGTCTTCTTCTTCATAATCTTTTTAATAATAGAAAGGTTAAAGACAGGCCAATAATTCTCTAGCTTGCTCAAATCCAAAGATGGTGTTTTGAGAACTGAGGTGATGACCTTAAGGAGGGCTATTAAATTCCTGAGTCTCAGGGAAGAATGATGAATGTGTGGAATTAATTGGCCATGGGAGTCACTAAACAGATCTTAGTGATAATCTTGTAGGCCCTAGGTCAAGTGCAAGGTCTATATTAGATCACCAAACACTTAAAAAAGTGAACGGTGATTAATCGACCCTATGTAAGCGAAAGCTTACAATGTGGAAGTGTCAGAACAGCGAAATCGCTGTTCCAACAACAACAAAAAAAAAATAATACAAAATTTCAAACATTACATTAAGTGGGGGGCTTTGCCCCCCACACCCCCTACTTAAATATACCAACTCTGAGACTGCACTACAATGTCGAAAATGGCAAAGTACTGAAGCAGCCAAGCGAATTCTTTCCTCCCAGGGAAAGAATTCGCTTAACAGCCGCTTCGTTATTTTGCATTTTCATCCTTTTAAGTTCAACCAAGAAGCATTCGAAAGAATGCATCTTTGATCTTTTAATATAGACCCCAAGTGCACAGCAGGTCAAATGCATTACTGAAAGTATTCTCATAAGTTTGTCAAGACCAACATAATCAAACACAACCTATGCTCAGACACCTGAGTATACCTTGTGAGTGAATTATGAAGACAGGACATCTGATCTTGGTGAACTTCTTGGCAAAGAATTGTGCCTCCTCCTATTACTGGGATAAACCTGAAAGGCATCAGACAGGCTTTGATGCATAATCAGCCAACACCCCATAAGAGAACAAAACAACTCACTGCCACTTATTTCTCACTTGAAATAAAATCAGCTCTTTCAGTAAATATCTGACTCTGGTAAAAAGCATAGTGTTCACTCTGAGCAAGTTTGTTTTTGAGTAGATGCATCAACCTTCATCTTCACTCTAACCTTTGCAGCACTCTACATATAAACAATAGTTCATGGTCAAACTAAGGTTCTTGGCAGATTGTTGGCCATGGTATACACTCTCTGAGGCAACTAAATGTAAGACACATGTTACAGCAATGAAATAACCAGTTGCCAGCACATCAGGACCATCTACCCTGATACATTCACAAAGAAGGCCAAGAGCATGACAAAGAGCATTAGAAGTTATTGCCCCTGAGGTTGTTACATTTGCTAACGAAACAAGAGATCAGGCAGCAGTGAGGGATGTCAAGTTTCAGTGTATCAGATAATGACCAGACTAGCAGTCCACAACTAGGCTAGAAGACCATGTCTAAATAAAGATAGCCAAATTTGTGAATTGCAATGGAAGCAATTAGATTAAAACCAGTGTTTTTTACTAAACTAAGGAGTTCCAAGACAAGTCTGTATGTCCTGTCATCTGCCTGGTCATTATATTATCCAATAACTAAACATATTAGTGACTCGTACTAGAGCTATAAAGAAATCTAGAAATTGTTGCACAAAAGCTCCTAGGCAACCCATATGATGGCACACCTTGACAAATTCACAATTTACTATTGCAGCAAGCACAAATTTAAAGGAGTTGAAATAAACATTATTTATTTCACACTTGAAGAAATAAAAGGCCAACCCCTACATTGTGTACCCAAACATCCATTCCATGGTTTTGTAAAGTACCTTCTAATCAGGGGAATATAAACACCCAGACATACCCTGAGTTTTCATCCAAGTAGGTTCAGTACAAATAAAAAAGTTTTCCCTGGTTTATTTCTAATTGATTTTGCATTTCAAAACCAGCCTCAGGCAACTTGTATGGGAACAGGTCCTATCTACCATACCACAATATAAATTTGGCTCCCAAAGGGTTGAAATAAGATAGGGAAGAGTAAGAGCCCAAAACCATTTCTCCTTTTGGAACATCGGCTAAACAACATCAAAACAATTAAAAAAAATGATCCAAATAGTTAAACGAATCTACAGAACAAAGACAATTAAAATGCCAATAATTGTAATTATTTTAACTATAAATATTATCATAAGAAACATAAAATATAAAAAAAAAATAGTCTAGACCTTTACATCAGGTACTAGCTCCCCAAAACTATATTTATACAAGTTAGCAGACTAAAACTGTAATTTCCTAGAGATTTGTTGAGGGGACTGCACCTCCAAAGTCCCATGTGAGAGCTTCAGCAGCACATTCCTTACTTATGCAAACATCAGCAAGATTTGCAGCTCTTCTAGGAATAGCAGTTGGCTCAACCAAACACATTTTTATGACTTGGCCTCAATTAAATGGACTGCCCCAGTAATATATATTTCAGATTCAAAACAACTGTCATTTTTGTTAATTTATCTGCAAACAACATTTTGTGTTTTTAGTTATGAAAAAGACCCCTGAGTTGTGTATCTTCTTGACAGACTCACATGAATGATTGCAATATGGTTAACAATCCAGTCTCTGCAAGCTGTGTTTATTGTGTCTGACAATATTGTAAATGTTCTGATAGTCCTACGGATGGCAGAAATGACCCATTAAAATGTTCTGTGTACCCTTAGAATTTAATAGTAAAGGGCATGATCAGTAAGACTCAACAAGTGCAGAACTTGATTTCTACTGCCTGTGCGCACTGTTGGCATTATAATCATTCAGTTAAAATCAGAAAATTAGTGCAGCAGATTCAGTTGAAAAATGCATTTTTGCTCTCCCACAAGATTAAGGAAATTATCACGAAATCGGATTATATATATTTTATTGTACAGTGCATAGTGCAGCAACATAAAGCAGTTTGATTGAATGCAGTGAAATATGGTGCTGAGAAAGAGCTGCAAACCTTAGCCAATGAGCATGCTTTGTATTTTGCAAGCCATGGAAGAGTCACATGATGAGCATGGCACAGTGATGAGTCTGTTGATGGGCCTCCAGTCACATGTCCATACATACGAAAGTAGCAATGCAATGTTCACCAAATTGAAGAACAACACTGCTTCCAGATTGCACTGAAGTAAGTGTGGCTTCACTGTTCTGTGGCAGTTTATATGGATTTATGTATGTTTGGATTGAAATGAATAATGTTTTTATAATGAATAATGTTTTTAATGGATAGTGTTTTTTTTTTCTGAAAGAAGCAGTGATGCTATTTTATTTGATAAACTTATGACTAGAACCTGCACAATTCTACTGGATTGGAGAACTGGGTATGGGTTGTTTATTTAAGCCATGTTATGTTAACAGCAGGCAGACCTTTGAATATTACTGGATGGTGACTATATTGCCTGTATTTCCAAAGCAGAGAATTGCATTTCAGTTTGTTTGTTATATCTGCACTTTAATGACAACACACAAGAATTCCTTATGCCTCATCACTTCAAAGGAAACCACTTCCTTGTTGTTTTGGGCAGGTTTTCATGTCCATAATTTGACCTTCCCATCACAGTTTACTGGGTCTACTTTTGCAGACTTCAGGGTGGCACTGTCATCAGAAAATGCAAAGGAGAGATCGATGTAGGCCTAGAAGCTGCAGAAGCAAAAAAGTCAGTGATTACATATAGAAAAGTATACACATAATTGACTATCACATACTATTACTAAACTATCATCAAAAAATATGTCAATGTGGGCACTCAGCCAATAGATTCTTGTTGAATACCTTGGCTTCGAACCTATCAGCACATATTCTTTGAGAATTGAAAGTGCTACTATGGGTATAGTAACTGAGAGAGGGAAAAGTCTTTCCTCCACGTATATGGGGCTAATATTCTTCAAAACCAACCTGTCACACTCCAGAAGCCTTTATGGCCCTAACTTTGTAAAGGGCCACAGTCACAATAAGACTCCATGTGACACCATGCATGAAAAGGATGTTGTTGATGATTCAGATGGATTCTACTGCCACTGGGACCTTAGTACAATGTTTGGACACATTATCTGACTACCTGCTATAACTATATTGCTCATGTTAATCTGTATTATGCTGTTTGCTCTATGTATAACCATTGCTAAATATTTTCTCCTACTTTAAACTATTCAGACATGGAAGTATATTGTGATAACATTGCACATCACTGTGAGCTATGCAGTTTGCTTATATATAATTCTATATCTATAATGAGTTTTAAATCCTCTACATGCATTGTATATTAAAGTATTAACAATGTATGCACTCTGTAAATGTTGTTTAATGTTTTACTTGTTCACTATCACTCCTTGGCTTTGTTTTATAAATGCAAATTTTGTGAAATGCCTTAATAGTGTTATTTTTTCTTCCTATTCCTATGTGCATTTCTTATTTGTGATTGTCTTTACCAATGTAGCCCAGGTTGAGCTTGGAAAGGGCCCCTGGACTTGTCATTGTCCTTGTTACTGTGGTCCAGGTCATTGCTGAAAAGAGGCCTTGCACTTGTTGTTTTCCTTGCCATTATGGCCAAGATCATGACTGGAAAGGGTCTCTGGGCTTGTTATTGTCCTTGCCATTGTGGTCCAGGCCACAGCTCAAAAGGGTTACTTTACTGGTTCACCTACCCACTTACCAAGCATATATAAATAAACACATTAGCAGTGTCAGTGGTGCAACAAGTTGCACATAATCTTTGGTGCAGAAGGTTGTAGGTTCTGTTCTCACACTGGGTACATCAATTGCTAACACTGTGTTGCAGCAGTCTCAAATATGCCATCTTGCAGATGAGATATTAAACCAATGTTTCATCTGCTTGAATTGGTGGTAGCTTAGTGTAAAAGATCCCAGAGCAGCTGGACTCTACCTGTGCATCTTTCTATTACTTCATTATTCATTTTTAAATATTTTTTTTTTATTGTTGAATTGCCTTGTTTTGTGAAGTTACATGTTCAGGAGGTTCATCAAGGCACAGGTGAAGTTAAATCTTTCAAAATGTATTAGAACATTTGCTATTGCTGAGTTTTGTAAATCAATATTAAAGTGTTTCAAATGGGCCTTATTCCATTTTCTTGTGGCCTAAAATACTAATCTTATTGACTAACTTTTGATTGAAAGAATATGTTCTTTTCAACTGAAGCATGGTAACTTCTTTACTTTTCTGCCCTATTTGCACAATTCTTGTGAAACACATGATTCAGCCTTAGAATACCATTGTTTCTTCAAATTTAACAAACATAGCACAGACCTCATGGGATTAAGAACACAACATTTGCTACATTGTATTTTAAATTAATCAAAAAACTATAGCTGTTTGTAACAACCCCTGTTGTAGTGTAGCAGTCATTCTTGGTGCATAGGACTATAATGTTTGTTTTTTTTTCTGTCAGATTACTTAATCAACTCACGCTAAAAAGACAAAAACAACTTATTTATCTCTCTGCAAACATAATATACTATACTTCTTTAAGGCACATGTATTTTTATCATTTCAACATAGAGTATGCCACATGAAATCCATACAGTTAAACATGGAATTCAGTGTGTTTATGTTATTCATGTTGCATATTATGGAACCAACCTGGGTTAACCACAGGCTTTAGACAAAATTGCACATATCTGTAAGGGGCATTCATTGCTTTTTCTTTTAAAACTTGTATACATTAGCTAATGTGTGACGTACATAGCATGCTTTGGTCTTTTGTTAATTGAAAAAGACCAACAGCATTTCCTTTCTTATCTAATGAGATGGTGACTCAGACAAAAAAAGATAAAAGACATTAAGAATGAATTAACTGTGCACTTCAGCTAACACGAAAAGCAAGCTTGAAAAGAAGAGAAACATGACTGAATCACAATACACTTGTTAACTGTCTTTTGTCTGCAAACCTCAGTTAATTCGCATTTGCAATGAGATAGATTATTAAAATATTTGTTGACTGGCTGAGATATCTTGCTTCCACAAAATGTTCCCTCTCTCACCTAAAGCTGTTGAACTTATTTTATTATAACAGAATCTAACAGAAAAATGTTTTATTTAATAAGTTTAAAAATGTGCCATGGTAAAAGCCACACTGGTACAGTGGTAGTGTTGTTGCCTCACAGCAAGAGGTTCTCCTGTTCAATTCTCGACTGGAGTACCTTCTGTGTGGAGTCTGCATATCCTCCCCATGGTCGAGTGGCCTCCAAAAGACATGTGTGAATGGGCATGCCTTTGCTGAAGGTTGAGTGTCGGGCTGGCAACTCGGCACCATAAAAATCTACTGCCAATCATTAGAGGACCGGAGTTCCACTGTGGCAACCCTATACTGGGAAAAGCCGAAAAGACAAACAACAAAAATATGCCATGGTATTGCAGGGCTTAGGGCTCCTGCCATTCAGGTCCAAAATTTTAACACAGCTTCTGGCCGCTGTCTAGTTGTTATTTCTATGATGTCTGAATTTTTCACTAGGTCTCCATTCTTACATTTTTTTGTCTTATCTTTTTCCCTCTGCCATCTTTCATATTACCCAACGTCTAGCTACCAGTC
>NC_056726.1:1592573864-1592591364 GCF_019279795.1 Protopterus annectens
TATTATTAAGCCATATAGCAACCTAAGATCCCTACGGTCAGCCAATAAACTACTGGTCCAAACCCACAAAGCTAATAGCTCTGCTGGTGAATCCCTGTTTGCCAACTTCATTGGCAAAACCTGGAATTTGTTGCCAAACTATATAACCCTACAATCCTCCAAAAGTCTCTTCAGAAAAAACCTAAAAAAAAGTATCTCAAAGTGAATTGGCTATGCCCATGTACCAACCCTGATTAAATTATAAACTAAAAGCATATTCTGCAATTATCATAACTTGTAACTACATCACCAAGCTCTGCTTCCAATCTGATCAGACACCTGCAGCAACTGGAAAGACACCAAAAGTACCTCACCAAGAGGATCAAAGGGCTCAAACAGATGCCATATGCTGCCCGGTTAAAGAAACTCCAGCTCTACTCAGTGGTATACCACCTGCTCAGAGGCGATCTGTGCCTGACGTATAAAGCCATGTCCAACCCGGAATTAATGGACATGCTGCACCTCAGAAAATCCAAATCCCATCGAGCTACGCGATCGAGAGACTTGAACCTCAGCACTGAAATAAATAGGACATGCTGGAGGGACAGATTCATAACCCAGAGGCTCCCTTCACTCTGGAATAAAATCCCAGTCCAGGTTAGGCAGAGTCCTTCATTGACTCTCTTCAAGAGGAATCTTGATGAGTGGATGGGGGATAGTAGGTTTACCCCGGGTATCACTTTTGTGTCACTGTTAGACAGAGGCACAGTATACTAACCTCGAAAAAGGGCATAGCAAAATTAATTTAAAATGGGTGGTGAAAGCCAAACACAGTCTGGCTAGGCTTATAAATGCCCTAGGGCAGATAGCCTAGTATGAACCTATGATGTCTCTTGCTTTTAATTGTCTGTCCATGAGAATTGAGAGTCCCTACTAGGGAACACTACTAACCCATTGTATATAATCACTTTGTTTTTATAATTGTTTACTAACTTCTGTGTAATCTATGTAAGTTTGTCTATGTGGAGCTTTTCTCCCCGGGCCTCCACTGAAAATGGACATGTATCCAGTCGGACTGTCCCGGTAAACAAATGTAAAATAAATAAATAAAATTATTATCTATTACTAAAGTGGTGCAGGGGGTCTGATATCCTGCCTATGAACTATATTAGTATTTTTCCCTGATAGACTTTATAACATTTTTCTTCCTTTTATATCTGCTCTTCATACTATTTAATTTATTGTTCATCTAGAACCATCTGATCTTGATAACAGAAAATTGACTTTTTTAATGCTTCTTTTTATTTTCATGTTACTTTACCCTATAGACTTAACATCTCATTCTCTGACAGTTTCATCCTATGAATCCGATTTTGAGTCTAATACTTCGTTGTCATCCATGACTGACACTGTTAAACTTCGTGCAATGTTTCCCCTCCACAATCTGACCACAGTAACTCCAATAGAGTAAGTCAGGACACTGAAGGCTTCCTTCTGTTCTCATTTTTCCTGATTTCAGTAGCTGTAATTTTAATATTGATGTAATCCACCTAAAACAATTCCTTGCTTCAACGTTTTGGAAAAGTGAGATATATGTATTAGCTGGGTGTGACAATTAGAGCCACAGATTTTACTTTCCCTTTGTGGATGTGGACAGTGAATATTATCCTATTTCTTATAATACACATATTGGGCAGCCTGCTCTTTATATCTAGTAATGTCTTCTTCTATCTCCAAATAAAGTATGCTGTCCATAACACAGAATTCCCTTTTTCCATATTACTTATTTCTTAAACACCTTTATATCTAGTAATCTCTTCTTCTATCTCCAAATAAAGTATGTTGTCCATAACACAGAATTACCTTTTTCCATATTACTTATTTCTTAAACACCGCTCTAATCCATGTTACTGATATTTTTCCCATTCATTTTATTGTATCTTCATGACTGCATTTCAATATTAATCTCAAAAGGTTTGTAAACCCCTGTATGCATAAAGCTGCATCGTTTTTATATGTATTCTTCAGAGAATAATTGTGTTATACCAAAATCTACAACTAACAGGCACAATTCTAGCAGTCCTTACATAAAAAAATGCAAAACTTTCTTTCTTTGAATCAGTTAAGTTTCCTCAGCTTTCCTTTAAAACAGTGCAGCATTGCTATGCCCCACTCTCACTAATCCAGGAAGAAATTGCTGCTCACTATTGTTCCGACCTCAGACAGGATCCTATCTACATCATTACTCCTGCTTTTGCACTCTGCAATTGTCTTGCAGTAGTATATCAGTTTGCTCATCTCCAAGGCTGCATGTTCTATTAGGTCCAACCAGTGTGCTTCGTATATCTAGAACATTCTCAAGCTGAGAAAGCTCTTCATCTGGTAAGCTGCAATATATGGCACACACTTTCTTTGTCGGTACCTCCCACCACAAGATGTACATTTCTTTGCAGCTCCCAGCACTGTGGCCATTGCTACCATCTCACCCGGAATAATGCAGGAAATATACTCCCATGATGGAGAATAGGGGACTATATCCCTCCATCTGTAAAAAATACTGTTGAAAGTATATTACATGTCTAACAAATTAACTGGTCAATACAATAAGTAAGTAAATAAATAAGAAAATACAAAGCGAACTGGACGACCAGGAAAAGTAAAATTTTACTTGAGCGCTTTCGTCAATTAAAGTCATAGTTAAAAATTGACAAAAGCACTCAATAAAATTTTACTTTTCCTGGTCGTCCAGTTCGCTTTGTATTTTCTTAGTTTTGCTCCTTTTGGTTTACTAAGTAAATAAATACATATGTGAAATTTGTTGAATGAATTATTTAATTATTCTTACCTGGGTGGATTACCTTATCAATACTGAGTCACCTATTAGTTTTAAAAAAAAACATATCAGCAAATTAATGCTGCTCATTCTGGCAAGCTTATACCACTGCAGATATTTTTTAGACAGTATCAGCTGTGGTTTGAAATGCAGCCAAAGCAGTTCTGATTTAGCTATTCGTAGATGTTAGCAGATGTTCTTAAGATACTTCCAGATTAAATTTTTGCAGGTTTACTTCAGCTGGTTCTAGCTGTAATTTTCAGGACTGCTATCTAAGTGGTACTGCTTTAGTCTTCATTAGCCATTAGCAGTTATTCTTCAGTTATTCCCACTAAAATTTTCCAGTATTGTCTTCCAGTAGTCTTCCTTAGTCATTTGTGCTTGTACAAACATTCCCAGCTAATTTTATTAATAATATCAGGTTAAACACAGGTGCAGACCATCCCTAGCAAAGCAGTGTAGTCTGTTGACCATCTCCTTCCATGCTGACAAATATTGCACTCCCTTAGAATGACACCAGAAACTAAGCCGATTATTAAAGTCATTCATCTTTTGTTCATATTGTGGCATCATCCTTGGAGAAGGTAAAATTCTGCTCAGTGCTAGGCTCATACCAGCCAGGGACATATATTCTGAGAGCTTAATGATTTCTCTCTTTATATAGTCAAAGAAGGCATGTCTCAGGTCATTTACACCCACATGGATTATGATTGAGTCATACTGGTGCTTCTGGTCAATTGAACTGAGTGAGTACGTAATGTGGTGGATCCTAGCCCTTGATAAGCAACTGACTGGACTTTCTCCTTACTCACCCTTGTGAAATGGACAACAGTGTGTCTCACAATGGAGTCTCCAATGACCAGAATATTGGATTGCATGGTGGCTTGTCTTATGGGCTTAGAAGTTGAGGCTCCATGAAATGTGACTGTATGTGTTGATGTGGGCATTGTTTTCAAAGAGTGCATTCAGGACTGTTGAGGGTATTTGTTATGTGTACCTCATCAAGGAGGTTTTTGGGGTTTAGGAATGGTACATTTAAGTTCCTCAGCATATGAGTGTCTATATGTCTGCTTTGAATTGTGTTTGATGAGTGCAGTGTGTGTACTACTGGCAACCTTACTGACATTAGTACTTGTATGTGAGAGCTTTGCCTGTAGTAACATTCTGTAATACATCTCTCACATAATATATCAGTTTGTTTGAGAATTAACTGGTTGTCAGCAAACATAAAGTAATTTCTGTATTGCCTCAGGATGCCCATATCCACTAAGCTTGTAATGGAGATAGTGATAAAGTTCATATCCATGGCAACAGACCCTTTTTTATTAATTAGACAGTTGGACTGAAAATATAAAGAAATGTCACAAGTATCCAGTTTACAACTCTGAGGATAGTTTTTGTTACTGCAAACCATTTGTCCTGTGTGCAACTAGGTACTGGTTAAATTTCAATCATGCTTTTACAGGAAAAATGTAATTCAAGGTGTCTGTGTCTATACAGGGCACTGCCAAACACTTGAGGGGAAAGTAATAAGTAGCCCCTGAAAATTTAAGGATGATGTATTTAGACAGATATTCTAAAATTTAAAACAAATCAAGCAGTTCTTACTGAAAACGAACACTTAACTTGTCAAGAATGATGAAAATCTGGGAGTTGCATGAATGGCTACTGCTAGTGCTGGTCTCACCACAGCTTCACTCTGCTGGGATACAATGTTCTTTTGCTTCATTTCTCACAAGAAGCAAAACATTTGTACTAGTCCCAAGAAAGGTAGCAGGCCAAAGCCTGTTTGGTGATCCATAGTCTTGTGCCAGATTATGCAAGGGTCTTCAGGCTTGTTGTAGCCTTTTTCTAGTAGGTGCCTTGAATAGCAACCAGACTAATCAGGAATGTCAAGCACAGACACTCACTGCCCAACCAGAAACAGTCAGGAATCAATGCACTCTGGCCTTCTCTTGCCATCTGCAGAATATAAGCACAGATTCCAAGCTGTTTCCTATGAAGCAGTTATTAGGCTTTCCAGTGATCAGCAGTCTTGAGGAAATAATGTCCCAGTGCTCCTTCTCTCTCCAGGAGAAAATAGAAGCGCTAATTCCATGATGATTACCTAGATGCAGAATGTGGGCTCTCCAATAATTGGTGGTCTTGCAATAGATGTTGCAGATTTTAAAGATAAGATGAAAAAAGATGGTTAATATCCTAAACATTGCAGTGTGCATTAAGCAGTAATGAAGGAAAGAAGGTGTAACTTAAGCTTCAGCTGTCTTGGAGAGCAACTAATTTTAAAAGAGAAAGATAGATTGAAAGGGGGTGGGCACTTTGTATTCTGGTCCTATGAAATACAGTAGAATGGTCAATAAATTTAAATAGTTGAAGGGGAGTGATTTCACAAAATGATAACAGCCAAGGAAAGGGGAGAGGGAACGGGATATGTGGTCAAATTAATGTAAGGGGTAGGAAACTAGAATGATAGTTGAGTTTAAGAAAACAGCACCAGGGTGGGATGGTGCAAAAAATTTCCGTGTGACTAACAAGAGGCACAGCTGTAGTCTCTTTCTTAGTTTTAATATGCAAAATAAAAGCAGAATACAATTAAATCACAGTGTAAAGAAAACAAATCACAACATACAAAATAGAAGAAGGCAATAAAGTAATACAAAATATGAGAAAGCAAAAGCAAGCTAATCCTTCTCTCACAGCAAGTTGTAGCAGAGTCTGGGTCAGCTTTTCCAGTAAAGTTTACCCTGAACACTAAAACTATAGTGTATGTACCTTTGGTAATGCTAACATACCCTCATTTTTCCATATCACTGCCCCCCCCCCAAAAAAAAAAAAACGGATCTGATAATATGAATTTGAGTACATGTTTTGATAATTCACATATTTTGTCTCTTTCTTGGTGAGAAAGTTCTTCTACCTTATGCAACGTATCTTTTGGAATATTTCATCCCTATCCAGTGTGGTTGTAATCCCACTATTTTGTTCCCTGATCAGACCTATCTTGACATATATTGCCCACCTGTGGTGTACCTGTCTAAGCACCTTAATCAACTTTAAAGACTCCAAAGGTCCTTAATAAAATTAGTCTCCAACTTAGGCAACCTAAGCTACCCTAACAAATTAAACGTCCTTTCTGTATCCTCTGTAACATATAGAGTGCTAACTGGTGTCTCTGTTTAGCAGTATCATCCATTAAAATAACCTGACCCTTTCAACCTACAATTTAAAAAAAACTAAAAATATTGCAAACCCCAGAACCACTGGATTTATCTACTAGTATATTAGTGATTACTATTAGGTCAGAGTGGGCAGTCCCGATTTAGGATGGGTCCTAAACATTGTCAGGTATTCCTCCTTAGTTTTCTAACATAGCTAAAGAAGGACTTACAGTTATCCTTAAATTCTAAAGCTAGCCTACTTTTATGAGATCATAGGATCATAGGAAGTTACTAGGCTATTGGCCCTGAGGCCCTTACAAGTCTAGCCAAGAATTTAGCCCATGTTCCAATAAGTTAGCACCCTATGCCACTGTCAAGCAGGGACACAAGTGGAATCCCAGGGGTGTATTTTCTGTTCCCCATCCATTTATCCAGGTTGCACTTAAAAATTTTGAATGAGGTATTCTGCTTTACGTGGAGAGGGAGTCTATTCCTCAAAAGGGGGAGTCTTTGGGACACAAATCTGTCCCACCAAATCCTATTGATGTCACAGACCAGGTTGAGGTCACACGTGTGGGTTACTCAAGTGGAGCCTGACTTGCAGATATGCAGCAGTCCCATCATGGCAGGGATGGGACTGCTGCATATCCATATATCGGGAGATACTTTACTATTACTAATAGTTATTTTAATTTTCCTGGTAATGGTTTTATACTATCCTTGTCAAGGTGAGTTTTGGATCTGCTGCTTAATTCAAGGATTTCTTTTCTCTTGTCATAAAGTTTATTTATATTGGAGGACCACCAGGGTGTGTTTTTGAATCTCCCATTGTATTTTGCTCCTGTAGGGACTTCTAAATCTACGTATATTTCTAAGTGAGTGTAAGACTCCTTTGTGAGGTTGACTGGTGTGTCAGCTTCAAAGGCTGTTGTATACATGGGTGAATTTTGAGATCTTATAACTTATTTGTAAGAGGTTAGCCAATTATTTTGGTTTCACAACCTTTGTAGATTTTGAAAGCAAATGTCACAAGATTATGATCTGACTTAATTGGGGAAAAGAGACCAAGGAAACAGTGCATGTAGAAGCAATTCTTACAAGGACCAGAAACAGAATATTATGTCCTCCTTTACATTTATTAACTATCTATTCCAAGGAATTTTTGTTACATAAGGTCAATGACTTCTACCATACCCTATAGTCTGTTAATTGTGGGGCAGTTTGTTATATTCAAACTATCTTACAATCTGGTTTACAAGTGGGTATGTTTTGTGATGTATGTTTTGTAGTACATTGGTTTGTGCAGTAAAAAGTTTTAACTGGATAAAAATGGTGATTTTTTTTAAAGTGTTTTATGTCACTGTTTGCAGGCTTGGCTGGAGAAGTGGGGTTTATTGCTTTTCATCCTACCAGTGATGGATGAAGATAGATATATGGAATGCTTTAGAAGAGGCTTTCATGCTGTAATAGTGGCAGGCAAGTCTTGGGGGTTACTAAATAATTTTGTTTTCAAGAGGTGGATGCTCAGAAATGTGTAGGAATGTACAGCTAAACCATTTCGCACCATACCTTCCCAGGGCTTATTTGATGATTGCAAGTTGTTGTAGCATGTTTGTGATGCTAGTCATGTCTTCAAAGTTAATTCTTTACTCGGATACCTATCTCCAGTGATTGCAGGACTTTAACTGTGTCTGGAAGTTTAAATTCTGTACAGGTTCAGCGATGGCAGGGAAGTACAGGTCCTAAGATAGCCAATATGGCAGTGATTGTGGCAAAATAGATGAAACAGCTCAAAATGAGCATGGATAGAAGATTGGTAAATTTTCAAGGACCATGCAGGCTAGCTACAGAGGCTAGCAGTTAAATGAAAGCAATATTGGAGCTCTTTCAGAAACTTAGCTTAATGTGTTATTGGGAGATAGGGCAAACACAAAATGCAAGCAGGTAAATGATAAACACTGAAGCACAAACTGGAGTACAGACAATTCTCTCACTATTGACCTTCTACTAGAGTTTAAGGCACTAGATTATGAAGAAATTTACCAGTAACACCGTTTATGGGAAATGCAGTAATGAATGATTAAGGCACAAATCTGATAGCAAAATGCATTTCTGCCACAACTGTGAATTATACTACAAGACTTTGGCTCAGCAGGCTTTAAAATACAAAGAGATAGCTTTTGCAAGTAATTCTACTTGTGGAAATAGAAGTGCAGAAGCACATTTTTTCCACAACTGCTAATTAAAATACAAATCATGTAAAATTAATATTAAAGTCCAACACCTCCAAAATAGTAGCCAAAGTTTAGCATTCTCATCCCAAGACCAGGGACTTCATCAGAACAATAAATTTCTTACCCAACTTCATCACAAAATTTAGAAAGTGTACTAAAATCACATTAACTACAAGGACCAATAATAAATTACATGAAATCACATATATTTGTAGAGAAATAAAAAGACAATACACTAAAAACATGTATAAATATGTATATATGAATCAAGATTGTATAAAAAATTACACCATTAAAATTGTGTCACTTCTGCTCAATTCACCATTATACATTCTTTAAAAAGCATATGAATGCAATTTTAAAATACAAGAAATGGAGACCAAAGCATTCAATCCAGGGACCCTGTTGGCATTTAAAAAAATCTGCCACCGCAATTCCCTTTTCTCCAAATGCTCACTCCATGGCTTACTGTAGGACTTTTTCCACTCTTTCCACTACAAAAAAAAAAAAAAACTCATGCAAAGGAAATGTTAATACATGCTTATATAAAGCATTAGTGTTCTTACATTTCACAATGTCATGCAATGCTCATAAATGTGTTCCCTAAACTTCCCCTCCATTTTTCCAATACAGAGTAATGGGCACTGCTGACACCAAGCTATATAAAAAGCCCCTTAGAAAGAATTACATCTTACTTCCACCTGCTGATGTTGAATACAAACATATCGCTTGTTAAAATATAACCACACTGAGAGCATTTTCCACATTAAAAGTACCTTTCTTAACAGTGAAATAAACAGATTGGTTCTTGTTTACCTGTTCCAGAAAATCCTTAAAACATTTACCCCTCCTATATATTACACAAGGTTTTAAACCCACATTTTCCCGAAGGTCATTATTAATCAAAAAATTGGAGGTGGCCAAGACCTGTGAGTAAAGTCCTCGGCCAACAAAGGGTCCGAGGGATGCATCAACCTAGGGGTAACTTGCTGTACTAAATCCTTGTGTCCAGATCATGAAATTAGGAGAAAGAGCCAAAGCATGGGTCCATTTCAGCTCCATTGTTCAAATCAAAACAAGTACCCCTGTGTGGATACCTTGTGCAAATCACATTTCAAAATATTTGAGTTAATAAAAAATACAGCAAAGGTACCAGCAAAATGCTACAAGCAAAATCAGCATATGCTTGCACTCAAGTGATTAGGTGGAATGTGCTCCTTAAATCTCAGTTCAGGTATAAGCAAAACAAACAAACAAAATCTTAATTCACAGTCCAGGTCATTATTTGAAAGGTGATTATTAAAAAATAATTTCTGTTGGATCTTAATTAAAATACAAAACTAAGATCCCAGAACAAGTCAAAAAAATGAAATCAGATGGAACAAAGCAAAAAAGTACAAAGTAGTTATCCCCACACAGGTCACAAGTACACTTAAGTATTTAAGCAGAATTGAAATAATTAAATAATTTCTCTCTCCTTATTTTATTTTATTTTTTTTAAGTTAGTTACTCAAATTTCCACACCTCCCCAAGTCTTGGATAAAAGACATTGGGTGAGGTTAGCTCTGTGCTAGAAACAGGAGCTATCTAGATAACTATACAATCAAATAAAGGCAATATTGGAGTGCTTTCAGAAACTTTAGCTTAACACAATAATGAGGGATGAGGCAGACACTGAATGCAAGCAGATAGATGATAAGCAGAATGCAAAAGCACTGAAGCTCAAAATAGAACAGAGACAATTCTCTTACTATTGAACTACTACTACAGCTTAGGGCACCGCACTGTGCAGAAATTTACCAATAACACTGTGTGTGGAAAAAAAGACAGTAATAAATGATTAAGGGACAAATCTGGTAGCACTACACAGTTTTGCCACACCTGTGAATTAAACTACAAGACTTTAGCCCAGCAGGGTTTACAATACAAACAGATAGCTTTTAAAAGTAAGTCTACTTGTGGAAATAGAAGTGCAGAAACACAATTTTCCCACATGTTTCCCACCTCTTCCGCAGATAGTACATGGTAACTGTACATCATAAATATATTTCAAAATCATATGTTTGTCACAGGTCACATCAACCACATGATTATGTATGGGTCTGCAACAAAAGCAACTGTATGCTGAGACACACCATAGCAGGCTGACGATGACAGCAGAGTGGTTGTTGAAGACGATGCCATTCTTCACATATTCACCTAGGAAGGCTACTGGACTTGATAACATACCTGGCATGGTGTTGAAGGGGTGTGATGATCAGTTATGTCTGGTACAGACAGTCATTTTCAACTCATTCCTTGCTATGGACAAACTTCCCTCACATTTCAAGGAAACAAGTATTGTTCCACTTCTAAAAAAACCCAATCCTATATGCCTCAATGACTTCAGACCAGTTGCCTTAACCTCAAACATCATGAAGTGCTTTAAGATGACTGGGAAGAAACATCTATCTGTTGGTCTTCCTATGTCCTTTGATCTGCTCCAGTATGCATACCAGGCAAATAGATTGACTGTGGATGGATAGCAGTCATACTGCACCTTGCATTAAAACACCTAGAAGGGAGGAATAACTATGTAAGGCTGCTGCACATCAACTTCAGTTCTGTGTTCAACACTGTGATACTGTTGCAACTGGTGGATAAGCTCATGAAACTTGGGATAAACAAGCACTTATGCAACTAGACTCTTGACTTTCTGAATGGTAGACCCCAATGGACATGCGCTGGAAGCAACACCTCTCAGTGCATAGTCCTGAATACTCATGTTCCCCAAGGTTGTGTGCTCAGCCCTTTGCTTTTCACCATCCTCACCCATGACTAAACTGCAAAACATAACTCAAACCATATTATAAAATTTGATGATAATACCACAATCGTGGGTCTCATTAGTGGTGGGAATGAACATGACTACAGGGATGAGGTGAACACTTTAATTGCCTGGTGTGACAGGAACAGTCTGGACCTGAATGTTAATAAGACCAAATAAATAATTATGGACTTCAGGAGAAAGGCAGCAGATCATCAACCATTCACTATCAAAGGGGAGGTAGTAGAGAAAGTCAAAACAACTAAGTTCCTGGGCCTTCACATCTCAGACAACCTCTCCAGACTGGTAATACCAGTCATATAGTCAAGAAGGCTCAACAGAGGCTTCACCTCCTGAGAAAGCTCAAAAAGTCCAGGATCCCACTGTCTCCTCTTGCCACTTTGTACAGGGGATCTATTGAGAGCACCCTCATTAGCAACTTCATAGCATGGTTCAGCAACTGCACAGATGCTGAGAAGAAGAAACCAAGAAGGGTGGTGAGGGTGGCTGAGAAAATCTTAGGCTCAAACCTCCCTTCTATTCAGGAGCTTTTCTTTACAAGATCAAGGAAGAGTGCATACAGAATACTAGCTGATTTGATCCATCCAGCCCACAACTAGGAGGTACTACAGCTTCTGTTGTAGGGAAACTAGATTCAGGAACAGTTTGTATTCTACAGGTGTGAAACATGTTAACTTAGACACTATGCATAATACCTGATACATTGAAGCCTCTTTTATCATTTAACCTGCTACTCTAAGCATTTACTGCCAGTATTACTATTTTGCAATATGATGGCTATACTGACTCACTTCTAAGGTTAACAAGTACAGTATGGCATCTAAATAGCTGCTACTCACTACTCTGTATTTATTCTCAATCTTAACAATGAAGGAGTCTGGTGGTGGGTATTTATTTATTATTTATCATTGGGATAATGAGTATTGAGTATGTTTATGTAATGTGAACTACCCCTTGCATTTCATATGTGTTGTTTATTTTCATTATTATGTTATTCTCTGATACTGCTGTATCTATGTTATTTGCATTGCATTTCCCTCATGAGCTGACATTTGTAATTTCATTTAGGCTGCACTTGTGTGATCCTAAATGACAATAAAGTTTCTTTGAATCTTTGAATATTCATCATGCAGCCACAGGATAGTGGCATTTACTTGTAAGATGATGCAGTTACATGACAACGAGGAGAAGAAACACCACATAGGTCTACATCTCTTTTATGTGAACAGACTGAACTCCTGAATTTAGAAGCAATCCTTTCTAAGGTACCAGTACCTCCTGGCACACCTGAATACACAGGTGTCAAGTGAAGGCATTTTTCGCACTTAGCTCCTGTGACTTTCAAAGCCTTATGTGCTCAGCAGTAGATGTGCTGTGGCATAACACAGGCCCAAGCTACTCTATCTGAGACTCAGGTAGAGATAGAGTGCTACAGGGTACATGTGAGGAAATTCAACAGTATAGGGGAAAGGTGATGGCCGGCCACAATGTCATGATGACTCTCTTGTGTGGTATGATAGTACACATCACCTACATCAGCATCTATCTGCACGGTATTAAGTATGATTGTACACATAACCTACATCAGCATCTATCTGCACAGTATTAAGTATGATTGTACACGTCACCTACATCATCATCTATCTGCACAGTATTAAGTATGATTGTACATGTCACCTACATCAGCCTCTATCTGCACAGTATTAAGTATGATTGTACATGTCACCTACATCAGCATCTATCTGCACAGTATTAAGTATAATTTGTACACACCACCTACATCAGCATCTATATGCACAGTATTAAGTATGATTGTACACGTCACCTACATCAGCATCTATCTGCACATTAAGTATGATTGTACACGTCATCTACACAGTATTAAGTATGACTGTACATGTCACCTACATCAGAATCTATCTGCACAGTATTAAGTATGATTGTACATGTCACCTACATCAGCCTCTATCTGCACAATATTAAGTATGATTGTACATGTCACCTACATCAGCATCTATTTGCACAGTATTAAGTATAATTTGTAAACGCCACATAAATCAGCATAGGTTCATAGGTTAGCACTAAGCTAACTGCCCTTGCGAGCCATTTTAAGCCTAGCCAATTATCCCTTGTGAGATTCAAACCCTGCACCTTGTGTCTGTAAGACAAACACCTTAACCATTAGGCCACCCTCCCAACCCTACCTATCTGCACAATATAAGTATGATTGTACACGTCACCTACATCAGCATCTATCTGCACATTAAGTATGATTGTACACATCATCTACATCAGCATCTATCTGTATAGTATTAAGTATGATTGTAGACATCACCTACATCAGCATCTATCTGCACAGTATTAAGTATGATTGCACATGTCACCTACATCAGCATCTATCTGCACAGTGTTAAGTATGATTGAACACATCACCTACATCATCTATCTGCACAGTATTAAGTATGATTGTATACATCACTTACATCAGCATCTATCTGCACAGTATTAAGTATGATTGTACATGTCACCTACATCATCATCTATCAGCACAGTATTAAGTATGATTGTAGACGTCACCTACATCAGCATCTATCTGCACAGTATTAAGTATGATTGTACATGTCACCTACATCAGCATCTATCTGCACAGTATTAAGTATGATTGTACACATCACCCACATCAGCATCCATCTGCACAGTATCAAGTAGGATTGTACACATCACCTAAATCAGCATCTGTCTGTGCAGCATTAAGTATGATTGTACACGACACCTACATCAGCATTTATCTGCACAGTATTAAGTATGGTAGTACACATCACCTACATCAGCATCTGTCTGCACAGTGTTAAGTATGATTATACACGTCACCTGCATCAGCATCTATATGCGCAGTATTAAGTATGATTGAAAACGTCACCTACATCAGCGTCTATCTGCACAGTATTAAGTATGATTGTACACGACACCTACATCAGCATTTATCTGCACAGTATTAAGTATTATTGTACACATCACCTACATCAGCATCTATCTGCACAGTGTTAAGTATGATTGTACACATCACCTACATCATCTATCTGCACAGTATTAAGTATGATTGTACATGTCACTTAAATCAGCATCTATCTGCACAGCATTAAGTATGATTGTACATGTCACCTACATCAGCATATATCTGCACAGTATTAAGTATGATTGTACACATAACCTACATCAGCATCTATCTGCACAGAATTAAGTATGATTGTACACGTCACCAACATCAGCATATATCTGCACAGTATTAAGTATAATTGTACACATCACCCACATCAGCATCCATCTGCACAGTATCAAATAGGATTGTACACGTCACCTACATCAGCATTTATCTACACAGTATTAAGTATGATTGTACACGTCACCTACATCAGCATCTATCTGCACAGTATTAAGTATGATTGTACATGACACCTACATCAGCATCTATCTTCACAGTATTAAGTATGGTTGTACACATCACCTACATCAGCATCTGTCTGCACAGTATTAAGTATGATTGTAGACGTCACCTACATCAGCATCTATTTGAACAGTATTACATCTGGTTGTACACGTCACCTACATCAGCATCTATCTGCACAGTATTAAGTATGATTGTACATGTCACCTACATTAGCAGCTGCCTGCATAGTATTAAGTATGATTGTACACATCACCTACATCAGCATCTATCTGCATAGTGTTAACTATGGTTGTACATGTCATCTACATCAGCATCTATCTGCACAGTATTAAGTATGATTGTACACATCACCTACATCAGCATCTATCTGCACAGTATTAAGTATGGTTTTACATGTCACCTACATCAGCATCTATGGGCATAGTATTAAGTATGGTTGTACACATCACCTACATCAGCATCTGTCTGCACAGTATTAAGTATGATTGTACATGTCACCTACATCAGCATCTATCTGCACAGTATTAAGTATGGTTGTACACATCACCTACATCAGCATCTGTGTGCACAGTATTAAGTATGATTGTACACATCACCTACATCAGCATCTATCTGCACAGTATTAAGTATGATTGTACACATCACCTACATCAGCATCTATCTGCACAGTATTAAGTATGATTGTACACGTCACCTACATCAGCATCTGTCTGCACAGTATTAAGTATGATTGTACACATCACCTACATCAGCATCTGTCTGCACAGTATTAAATATGATTGTACACATCACCTACATCAGCATCTGTCTGCACAGTATTAAGTATGATTGTACACATCACCTACATCAGCATCTATCTGGACAGTATTAAGGACTTACCCAATGCACACTGAGGACACTGCTGCTCATGGATGACAGAGTGTCCACATGTGTGGCATCCAAGTAGGCAGGACACCGTCTGTGCTCCGTAAAAGTGCTGCAGACATTCATGTAACCTCTCCCATAAAGAAGACAGGTGGGTCTTGACAAACTTTTACAACCTGGAGCAGAACGTCAGAGTCCAGGTCTAACTCCTAGAGGATTGTCAGTGTGAAGGGGTTTCCATATATCCAGTAGATCCTACCTATGAAAAATGCAGCATGAAACTCAGATTCATCATTTGCTCATCATCTATGGGATCATCACCAATATGATCTTTTTGGGTCACTGTGTATGACACCATCCAAATATAACCCATATTTCCTTGTGCTGAAATACGGATAGGAGAATAATTTGGAGAGTGGAATGTATCACATCACATTTATTGAAACTAGAGGTGCCACACTTATCTTCATCTTCCCAGAAAATGTAAATAGAAAAAATATGAGAAAAAAATCAAAACCAGCTGCAGCAAAGAAATACTTTAAAACGGCACACACAACAGATTTGGTTTAGCAGCTACATACAGCTTAACACATCAGTTCAGTCACTTGGAGTGTAGCACTACAGTTTTGTCATAATATTCACTACTGTGCAAATCACTCACATCCTGTCTGTATAATTTGCAGTTTTGCCACTGAACTCTGTGTAAATGATGATGAACAGTGTACATTAACTTTGCACCGCACGGAATTGCCCACAAGTAGCACTGCAGGAATCAAGTATAATTTGAGTAACATTACGCTGTCATGTGATGAATAGGTAACCATTTGAGGTGTTGGGACCCACCAGAGCAAGTCCCAAAATACTTAGACTGAATAGCCAAAAAAATGGACTTAAGTATACTGAGTCTGTGATGGCCATTTCTCAGAATATTCTCTTTTATATTCCCTTTTCTCTGAAATATGGTAATCTCAGAGTTTGTATATACAAGTTCAGTAGGAGGGGATTGGTCTCCCCTACATTAGGGAGTGCAAGGGAGCTTGGCCCCTGCAAAAAAAAAAAAAGTTTAAAGGAGAACATTCTTTGAAACTTTCTTTTGTCCTGGATTTTTTGTCTTTTTTAGTCTTTCAGCACTTGTCATTTTGAGTGCCAACATTTCAATAGGGAGCCTAATGAATGTCATGAGCCATAGCTGCAGACTAGATTCATAGGTTCATAGGTTGGTACTAGGCTATCGGCCCTAGGGCCTACACAAGCCTAGCCATAACAATTCCCTGGCTATTTCTTCCTGCACTATTTACTTCCCTGCACCCCTGTCTAGCAGGGAAAAAAATAAACAGCCTCAGCAAGGCTCAAACCCAAGACCCTGTACAGTAGGGTCACAGTAGTTAACCACTAAGCCATCATAGCAGTGATGCTGTTTTATCAGTGCAGGCATTGATAGTGTACAAGTCTTCCAGAGGGGTTGCCGAGATACTGCCGTTTGCCGGTGACTGTCACTATCATTAGTGATGGTGCAAACAATGGCTGTCACTATTAATCACTGACTGTGACAGTAGTACACCTGGCAGATCGAGGATCACACTGTGTAGAGTGCACAGGCTGTGAACACTCTGCATGGAGAAGTAGGTTTGTACTGACCCCCCACCCCCAATCATACAAGCAATGGAAACAGGAACTGAACAGGCAAAACACTCAATTAGTGACTGTCCATGCCAAGGACAGGGCAGTGGTAAAACACTCCTCAGCAGCTCTCTTATGGCTATAGGCTGATGTCATTAGCCAAGGTATGACTGGGTAGCCTGCATCATCAGGAAAAGAAAAGAGGAAGGAGGCACATAATGAGAGGGGGTGTTAGTCACTACTACATTTATCACAGTAAATATGGTGAAATAAATATGGTTACCAACATTATAATGATCTACACTGACCAGCTAGGTGACCAGGAGGAACTGTACCATGTAAGACATCAGGGCATATCAGACATCTATGCCACTTGTGAGATGGGCACTGCCACAAAGCTAAGCCAGTACATTGGTGGTGTGCCCCCCCATACACATCACACGTTTTTTGTAAGTTAATAGAATGGCTGACTTTCCTGGTATGATACCCACCTTGTAGTTGTGATGGGAACATTGCGATTTATCACACCAAGCACTT
>NC_056726.1:1592596364-1592653864 GCF_019279795.1 Protopterus annectens
CTTGGAGAAATTAAACTGAGAAGGCCCATAACTCTATATTTTATGAATGCTACTCATTTCTCTTTTCCTGAATAGACAGGAACTATTTTTGTCCTTCCAGAAATCAAGGTCTTATATTTTAGGCAAACATTATTTTTTTTTGCCTCTCCCTCCTGCTCATCATGGTTATCTCTCCTGTGTACGTCATGGTTACTGGCCCGGCTCTTGTGCCCCTCCCATGACAGGTCTACCTGCTACTCCTTATCCCCTCATGATTTAACTCTGGTAATTGCTGGGGCCAGTCACAGATTAAAGGCAATGGGGCATGGCATGTCTGAGCTTCTGTCCCAGGGTGGTCTTTCTTATTGGCCTACTCTTTGTTCCTCCCCCTTTCTTATTGGCTTGTGGTCCAGCAAAAGGTTTGCATATGCAATATAGATATGCAGCATATTGTCCGAGCAGTCACTTGTATGCCAAATTGTTGGTGCATACACCGAAGAGAATACTGTATAAAAGGAAGTAAGGAGCAGTGAATGTGCAAACAGCAAACTGGACCCTTTATTGATTCATTAGCAAGGATGGAATGCTGACTACAGAAAAGCAAGAAAAATAGTATAAAAGTTTCAGAAACACTACATGTACAATGCCCCATTTGGTATGTACCTCTCAAGACATCTGCAACAACTGGAAAGGCCGCCGAAATAACTCACTAAAAGAATCACAGGCCTAAAACAGATTCCCTATGCTGACCACCTTAAAAAACTCCAGCTATACTCAGTCATATATCGTCTACTCAGAGGTGATCTCTGCTTAACATACAAGGCCATGTCAAACCCAGAGCTGTTGGACATGCTCCACTTAAAGAAATCCCAATCCTTCATAGCCACATGCTCCAGGGATCTAAACCTTGTCATCACAATAAACAAAACATGCTGGAGGGATAGGTTCCTGACCCAGAGACTCCCCAGACTCTGGAATAGACTGCCCTTACATGTCAAGCAGAGCACCTCTTTGGCCCTCTTCAAAAGGAACCTTGATGACTGGATGGGAGAAAGGAAATTCACCCCAGGGATCACATCAGTCACCCTGCTAGACAGGGGTTCAGGGAAGTAAATTGTGTGGGAAGAAATAGCCAGGGAATTGCTATGGCTAGGCTTGTATAGGCCCTAGGGCTGATAGCCTAGTACCAACCTATGAACCTATGAACCTATATACCAAAATATTTGTTCCTGTAATAAATGTCCAGGCTGTTCTTTAAAATATCTAAACTAGTACTTGCTTTAATGTAATTTGGTAGTCTGTTCCATGCATCAGCTACTCTGTCAAAGAGACCAATTAGTACACTTCTTATTCCTATAGAATCTACTACATAAGTTGTCTGAAAATTCTCTAGTACTTTTTGATAACCCCAAACATTCCCAGAGGTAGTTGTCTCTAAATGCCCAATATAGCCAAATAAGATCTTATCTTAGATATCTATAAGAGACACGGTACAATTTCAGATATTTTAGTCTTTCATAATAACTTCAATTTTCACATCCATTGGTGCCATTGATATATTTCCACTGTACTCTTTCCAGTTTACTATCTGCGGAGGTGGTGCTGCGGTAGCGTTGTTGCCTCACAGTAAGACGCTGTCCGGTTCGATTCTCAGCTAGAGCATCTTCTGCGTGGAGACATGCGTGAATGGGCATACCTTCATTGAAGGGTGTGCGTCAGGCCTGGCAAGCCAGTACGTAAAAATCAACTGCCAATCATTAGCGGACAGGAGTTCCGCTGACCCCTAACCGGGAAAAGTCGAAAGAAAGAAACAAACAAACTCCTTCCAGTTTAGTCATGCTTGTTTTCTTATAGGGTTTCATATTGTTATTCTATACTCAAGTTTGGGTCTAATGTAACTAACAAACAATGACCTCATCATTTCTGATTTCCTAGACTTTATAAATCTTTTTATACAACCTATAGTTCTATAACTATCATTAACCAGTTGGTTGATATGATTAGAAAAACTCATAGCTGGATCTACCCACATACCCAGGTCCTTAAATAAGTCCACAGTTTCAATCACTGTGTGCTGTATTAAATATTCACCTTTCAGTTTATATCTCCCAAATCTCATATGCATAGTTTTTGATGTATTTATCAGCATACTATTCTCCTGTGCCCACATGGTCAATATAGTCAAGTTATTTTACAGACATTCCTTTACTGCAACACTCGTAATCAGTTTACTTAATTTCAGGTTGTCTGCATATAGACTGTAGAACACATCAGATGAAAAAGTTAGGTCTGAAAGATGCAATCTAAACAAGTAAGGGCCTAGGACAGAGCTCTGTGGGACACTTTGACTGTAACCAAGTATTTCACCTATCCAGTTGGTGTGTGATACTTGCCATGGCCTATTTGTAAGCCATGCAGCTATCCATCTTATCAACAGTACATCAATACCTAGTTGTACTAATTTATTGATCAGTGTTTTGTGTATGACACTATCAAATGCTGAAGTTAAATCTATATAAATTACATCACATCACAATTTTCATTCATAGCTGTTATTATATTGTTATAGAATATCATGTTATAGGTGGTAATAGATCTATTTTCAACATATGCATGTTGATATAAGGATTCAAGTCCCAATCTATCCAGTTCTGACAATAACTTATCCAATATTACCTTCTCCATTATTTTTCCACAACATGAAAATAGACTTAAGGCTCTATAGGACTCTGGGTTGGTCCTACTTCCTTTTCCCTTAAAGACAAGTTTAATAAGTGCATGTCTCCAATCTTGAGGAATCTCCCCATATTTATATGACCTAGTGAATAATAAATATAATGGTATTGTAAATTCTTGCTGAAGTGTTCTCATGTCACTGTTACTAATTCTGTCTCCTCTCTGTGCTTTGTTTGGATCCAGTTTGTGCAGTTCTTTTTCAATATGATCTAATTTTATTCCAGTATCTGGGGTTACCTGGATGTCTCTAAGACAACCTGTCACCCCATTTGTGGAGCCAAACTGTTTTGCATAAGATTTTGTAAATATACCTATAATCTGTTGTGTCTGAGAATAAATTTTAGAATCTGCATACAGTTTATCAATTTGTATGTCTTTACTCCTTCCACATCTTATATATCTATAAAAAGGTTTACTGTTATGTTCAATTTCTTTATATAAATGTTCTTCACATTTTTCTTGATTTTGTCTCACACTATGCTTAATCTGTTTGTCCATCTTCTTTATTTCAGTTTTCAAAGTTGCAGTTCAACCTCTCTTTCATTTCTTATATTTTTTATCTGTCGCCTTAATCAGATATCTTGTTCTTATGGAAATATAGCCCTCTGACGTATGCCTAGATCCTGATGTTAAACATTTTTTGGATTTTTTTGCACTCAATTTCTCTTTCAAAACTTTATGGATTCCATCTGCAGTTTTCCACTGAACACCTCACTCCAGTTATTTTTACATAGTGACTGTTTTGCTTCCTTATAATCTGTAATTAACTGTCTGTGCATTGGCTTAGATTTCAGTTTGGCAGAATTATCTAGCAACAAATTAACCTTTATAAACCCATGATCATTGCACATCAATGGTGGCAAAACTTGAATTGAAGTAACAGTAATTTCTTTAGGAACGCAAACAATGTCTATTATGCTGCACCCCTTGGTAGTTTTTCTTACTATCTGAAGCAATTGTTGTTTCTGAATATACATTGTGAATAATTTCCTTACTAATGTTGTTGAATCAATATTATTCCAGTCTGCTTCTGATAAATTTAAGTCCCGGGTAATATTATTCTTCCCTCCTGGGTCTTATGCAAGAAATGTATGAATTCCTCTAGGTCATCTGCACTTCACTTATGTGGTTTATACACTCCAACAAGTGTTATATGTTCCAGCGTTGTCTTTATTGTCACAGTTACGCAGTCTATAGTATTGGTGTTATCACAGAGCATTTAATAATCCCAGATCTCATAACTGTCTTTAATCCCAATCATAACACCTCCACCTGATTTTTTGTTATATTGTCTGTTACAGCAAAAAACATTCATACCTTGACAGAACTGGTTTCAAGTCATTGATCTTTAACAATATTTCACAAACAACAACATTAATCTCGTGGGACTGTTGCAAATTTTCCAAATAAAAAAGTATTATTAATGCTCCTAGCATTAACAACCATCAGAGATGCATCAAATGTTATCTGTGAACTGTTACATTTTTGACCTGCCAAAAATCCTGCCTAGTGTTTGTCAAATATTGCAAAATATCTGCTGCAAAAATTATTTTCCCTGATATTGACAAATGCACGCCATCCTGTCTGAACACATGTACTTAAAACTAGGCTTGGATGCTGTACACATGTCTATTTTGTAAAACAGGACATTTTTTTCCATGTAGGCATTTACCCCAAAAATCTTTTCATTCACACGGTGACCTGACTATCCTTTCTATAGGTGATTTGTGAAAAGTACATCCTAACACCAGTACAAGCTGTACTATCTAAGAGGGCTGTCAATTCCCTAATAACAGTCAGAAAATCCTCGCGGATGACATAATTTGTACCAACATGAATAAAAACAGATCCATACTTCCTTACATTAAGGCGTTCCAAGGCTCGTCTCACATCTTTTATTTTTGCTCCTGGCAAGCATAACACTATTCGATGTTCATTATCTTCTCTGCAAATATAAGTATCAGTTCCTCTAATAATTAAATCTCCAATTAGAAGAATATCTTTGCTGACCAGCTGTGGAGAATATTCACCTTGCATTACAGTAATATCTGCTCTATCAATTGTTATGAAGTATCTATCAATTGTTATGAAGGATAAATTGTCATCACCATTAGTCTTATTAATCCCACTGTTTTCATCGTGTATTAAATTTTCATCTAGCTGGCATTGTAAATCCACAACCTGAGTCATGTAGTCAACATTTGTCTTTCTCTTCTTTTTTTCTTACGGTAATGTTCTTCAATCCTTCCACATTCAGTTTTAATTTCTGCCTTTTCACCTGCCCCTTGCCTCTTTTTTCTACCTTCTCTTGGGAAAATTATGCCTTTTTCTGTTGACTGAAGGTTTTCTGATAGAAAGATATTATCATTGCCTGCAACGTGTGTTACATAACAAAACAGTGTCCTTTTTAGTACATGTTCCTTTACTTTACAGTCATTAATCCGTTTCTTTTTCCTCGTTGTTATTTGTTGTGGACTTCTTCCTTTCTTTTTTTTCTGTTTCCTTCTAAACAAACAGGATCCTCAGATTGCTGAATACTTGCATCCAGAATTCACAAAGTTGTCAGTGGCATTCATATTGTTTTATAGGTGTTGCAATGATCTTTGCAGACAATAGATGCATCATTTCCTAAATGTGTTCTATTTATTTTTTGCCTAACATTATTTATCTCACCAGTCCAGTCATAAATATATGAAACAACAGTTCTCCAAGCCATGCCAGTTGCACAAGTGCAATCATCATCATTAAATGTAGATTTACTTCTAACAATGATAAGCAAATCATCCAACTTTTGACACAAGGAACATAGATCACCAGTATTATTAGCTGTTAACCTTAAATATGCATATCATTTATTACACTATACAAGATATTTGTGCATTAGCAAATCATTAATTGCATACTCATTTAAGGACTCTGTATTCAGCTTCAAATGAATAAAATATTGTAAAAGAAAAGAACAATCAAAATCAGTAACCACAGAATTCAAAGAGAACTTAAATAAACTTCTATGACAAAAAATCATGCAAGCAATATACAACTAAATACTAAAGTAACTATAGTAAAGTTATTCTAACCATACAAGTTCTGCAAGCCAGACAAAAGCTGTAATTCCTCGCAGTCACATTTCTTTCTAACAGTAAAGATCAATACATCACAAACCAAGGTAGGATTGTTTAGATATGCTAAGGATTTTCCTCTCTGCGGTATGTGTGAATTTATACCTGTCTAGGCCCCTTGGGAGGGCTAGAGCTTGCCTGTCTAAAACCTCTCCCTTTCTAACAATGAACAGTGAAATTAAAGGTAAAACAAAAAAAAATAAGAATCAGAGTAAATCTTGTTGACAAGCTATCCCTTCTTACCTACAAACAGTAAAATACAGTGATAACAAAATATAAATTTAAATAAACCTTCTCTTACCAGCCAACTCCACAGTAAATCACAAACCAACGTAGGATTGTTTAGATATGCTCATGTATATGAAATGATGCAGAAGCAGGACATTGTGTCCACTATGCCCCAAGGTCACATCCCTGAGCTCCTTTCCATGAAACAACATGCATAACAGCTGTTACTAACAGCACATACAATGCACAATCACATGCAGCAGTCAAAGTGGAACATCCCGGCAAAAATCAAATTAGACAAAAACAGAAATTCAGAAAGGCACTGACTAGACACAACAAAAAATATTTATTAAATGCAGTAATGAACACAGCAAACATGGTGAATACTTACTAAACTGGTCAGGTCATCCTTGACTAATCTCTGCTTCTCATACATAGAGATCACCAGAGTGATGGTGATAAAGGTCACCATACCAGTGCTTACACTATTAAGGCTGTGACATCAATAGGACTTGCTGGCAGGACAGATTTGTGTCCCAGATACTCCCCCATCTATGGAATAGACTCCCTCTCCATGTCAAGCAGAGTACTCTTTACCCCTTTTTAAATAGAAAATACATCCCTGGGATTCCACCCGTGTCCCCGTTGGACAGGAGCATCAGATGCTGATTTGTCTATGCATGGGCTAAACTCTTGGCTAGGCTTATAAGGACCTCAGGGCCAATAGCCTAGCAACTTCCTATGATCCTATGATCCGGTAAGTGGGATGCTGATTGCCTTGGAAAAACATAGCTACTTGGTTGCAACAGGCATCTGCCTTCCTGAAATGCCATACATATGGTTTTAGTGAATGCTTATGCAGCATAATTTTGCTTTCCTTTGCACAACAGGCAGGTATTCTCCCTGAAACATTAGCATTCACAGTCATCTCCATAAAGCTATAGCAAAACACTATATCAGCATGAGAATCATGCTCTACCAGTGATACACAGTGCATCTTAACAACTCAAGCATGCAGAACGTGCATATGCAAAGTTTGCATGTTCAATTAGGCATGCACTGCATGGAGGTAATGAGCTGCTGAATGTATCTGCACCTTATGTTGCTAATGCACTTCTGCAAAACATAGCAATTCACACATAAAGATGGAATCTAGCCTCATTACCATACATAAGGTGCAAATCAGTACTTATTACTGACTTTCCCACATGAGCCCCCATTTTGAATGTTAAAATGCACAGTTAAGGAAAATAGGCAGCAGACTCATTGGAACAGCTTGGATCACTTTCTACCAGCACAGAAGCAGCAGTGCCATGGGTGATGGCCCATAGGAGGTACATAGAGGACTATATTACTGTGGTGAGAGTGGTATGCTATCAGTGATGCATGCACCTGTATAACTCTCCTGAAATAGTAAGTCATTTGGGAAAGACTGGCATGCAGTACTATTCATGCAACAATGGGTACCTACAGGTCTACCTATTATGCATCTTGTCACACACAAATATAGCAAGGCAAGGTAAACAACTGACACAACAGAATCATCCTCTCCGAAATCATGCAACCCTAACCTTTGTATCACTAGCATTTGTACCCCACTGAATTCATGCATCCTAAAACGCTGATTTTCTAGATTTTCTGTGATTTAAAAAGCTTGTTTCAGCTATGTATTGTACTTATTTTACTGCCTGCACTTTAACAAAGTCGTTTTTGTGTTTAAATTACCTGTTTAACTGTTGTAGGCTGCACACTCAAGTGTGATAGCCATTTCTGTGCATTTAAAGTATTTTTTTTATTGTATCTGCTTTATTTTCTGAAAAAAAAAATATACTTGTTTTCTTGCCTTTCTAAGCTAGTATAGTCCAGTTTTCAGGTTAGTGCTGAATTCAGGGCTGTGTTACAGGTTTCTGTGTTTGCCCCTACCTTACTTAGATAGAAGGAAGTTTCTCTGTTCACTGGGAGAGAGGGAGCTTTGAGCAGCCTATCTGTCCCTGGAGGAGTGGTTTCAGCCACAGAAATTAGTAGTTTATTGGCCATTTTGGGCTAATTTCTATCTCTTTCATTTCCCTGTTATAAAACCCGCATTTGCAAGGTTTTTGCGCTAGTATACAGCTCAACAAGCTCCTGCCTGGTGCCCTGCATAGTTCTACAGCAGCAGAGAGACAAAAGAGAGACTTTGGAATGATTAAGTATAATTTTCTGCATTTTCTTGCACGGTTTTGAACACCGGGCAGCACTGATTAGCTAGGGTATAACTATTCCTGGCTCCACAAAGTCTACTCTTCAATTTTTCCCTTGAGACTAGACAAACTTTCAACTTAAGCACTCAAATCATTCACTTCTCATCCTGGCACTTGCTCAAAACTCATAGCAAGCATTAATAAACATTAGCACTAGACCCCGCTATACTGTAGAGAAGGACAAGGCTCTCTAATCGACCTTACCAGCCAATCAGTAAAACAGTTCACTGTACCTATCCAGGCATTTCCAAAGGGCAGTTTCAGGTGTACTCTCTGGTCCAACTGGTGAATCTGGACATTTTGAGGCAATGTTACAATTGCCTCATGTACACAGACAACCCTCTCCTCCTTCCACCAAACACTAATACATGCGAGAGATGCAGTTATACAGCCAAACTGGAGGATAAGCTCTCTCAACCCAAGACTGGACCAGGCAGTCAAGAGGAGAAGGGAATTACTTGCATCACACCACCAGTCTCGCATAAACCTATGAAACCAGCATGGGCAAAAAGCACACATAAATACATGAAAACATCCTCCACCCCCCAACACAAACCATGAAACACATGCTTCACAAAACCAGTGTGCCACACAATCACAGCCATTAAGGTAAAATAACATACCCAACACACTAGTCATAGGTGACTCTATAGTCAGGCACACTGACGTCCCACTCACTAGACTGAACAAGGAGAAGGTTACTGTTAGCTGCCTGTCGGGTGCCAGGATCCGCCACATAAAACAAGCACTGAGGTCACTCCAGAACAAGTACAATTATGACTCTGTCATTGTCCATGTTGATGTGAATGACCTGAGCCATACCACCCTGGACTACATCAAAAGAGACATGGAGGAGTTCTCTGATCACGTAGCCCAGGCCGGTATGACCCTAACCCTGAGTAGCATCCTGCCCTCACCAAGAATGATACCACTGTATAGAGAAACAATTATCAATTTCAACAATTGGCTAAGCTTCTGGTGTCATTCAATGGGGATCCAATGTCTGTCAGCCTGGGATGACATGCTCGACAAGCCATGCTGCTTCACTAGAGATGGCTTGCACCTGTCACCCTTAGGCTTTTGAATACTGGCCAAGGCTCTTGCCATCTCCATAGTGCCTTTTTTAGACAAGGCTCAAAAGACAAACCCACTGCCATAAGTAGCATAAGTAACAAAAAACTGAGAGTAATACTACTCAATGCCAGAAGTCTAAACCTCAGAATGCACACACTCGAGGCACTCCTCAGTATGGAGAAAATTGATATATGTGCAGTAACAGAAACCTGGTTTAAGGCTCCAGTGAGCACCCCAGCACAACCAGGCTACAACACATACTATAAACTTCGGCTACAAAACCCGGACCGAAATACAAAAGGCAGGGAAGTATCCATATTCATCAAGGATACCCACACCTCCAGGTTAGTGGCAGAGCACAATGCTGCAGAGATCATCCACGTGCAACTAACAATGAGCAAAACTGCTATTCAAGTTATAGCTTGCTACAGATCACCCACCATGTCCCAGGATCCCCACTCCACATTCCTGGATACACTGGGAAACATAAAGGTCCTAACAACCCCCTGGTATTGGGTGATTTCAATTACCCAAACATTAACTGGGAGAACTACTCAAGTACAAACTCCTTTTCCCAACATTTCCTAGAATTTATAAACTCAAATGCCCTGGATCAACTGGTCAACACCCCCAACAGAGGTGACAACATACTGGACCTGGTCATCACCAACATGGGCGACCGGTGTTCCACACCAGAGATCAACCCCTTGCTGGTTAGATCTGACCATAAACTAATCACTCTGGATATCCACATTCCGCCACCACCCCCGGTCAAAGAAACCACTGTGAAAAACTTTTCAAAAGCAAACTTCACATTACTTAAGACTGAGGTGGGAAGTTTCAAAGCCCCCATGCTAAAGGATAACACTGTCCAAGCTGCAAAATCCTTTACTAATGCACTCTACAGGCACCTACAAGAATGCATGGATTGTGCTATCCCAAACAAAACCAAGACTCACTCCTCCAAACAAAGGAAACCAGTCTGGTGGACCCCTGCCATAAACAAGCTATACAATAGAAGGAGGAAACTAGCACATAAAAGAGTAAAATATCAAGAAGGAAAGATGTCCCTGATCAGTATCAGCAAGAAACTACATTCCCTCATAAAAATCATCCAAGGCTAGCTTCGAAAGAAAAATTGCCATGGACTCCAAGAATCTAAGTGGCAATCTTAGATCTGCTCGGAGTTAGGACAGAATTGCACAAAATACACTGAACTCACCGATATAGCCAACATCGTGGCAGACAGGTTCAGTGCAAACATCACCCCCTCTCACCCCCAAAAAGGCCCATAACTATACCAGAAGAATGTAGTGCCCCTGAAATCACAGACACTCAGGTTAAAACAGTCCTCACCAAAGCCAAAAACACAGCATCAATGGGACCGGATGGTGTCTCAGGCTGCGTCCTACATGAGCTCAAAGATGAATTAACCCCTCACCTAAACACACTGTTTAAACTCAGCCTCTCCACAGGCCATGTGCGCACAGAGTGGTGCACAGCAATGGTTATTCTGCTCCACAAAGGTGGAGCCACAACAGACCTTTCGGGCAGATAGCCTAGTACCTACCTATGAACCTATGAACCTAATCAATGCATATACAATTCTAGCAGGGATGGTAGCCCATCTACACATGACAGCCACCCCCACTCCATCCAGCCAGACTCAGGCTGCATTACTTCATCAGCTGTAGCCTATTGCAGTCATGCACCTGTTCACATACAGCCCTTGTAGGGGAGAGAAGACCACTGACAGAAGACAGCTGCTCCCTCACCAGAAAGATAGCCCTAGGATGTAGTGTCACCATGCTATCCAATAGAGATATGCCTGGAAGTAGTTAATGCAAAACATAATGGAGCAATGTTATCATTATTTGCCTTGAAAATACTTCCCTGCAGAAGATGCTTGCACACAATGGTGGAATGCTCCCCACAGCCCATATACTGAGACCTCTAGAATGAGTAGTGGTGCTGTCCCTGGTAATGCTATCTGACACATGTAGTGCTCCAGGCAACAGACACACACATTACCCCTGCTATCATGTTCAATCTAGTCTCACATTACATACATTTGTAAGTGCACCAAAATGCATGCCAGCAGTCAAATGCACACAGTACGTTTGTGCACAGATTCTCTGAGTGTTCATACCTCAGGCATATCTCTGCTCATTCCAAACTGTAACTCCACATACTTTATTATACTTGGGGATTCCTTGACGTTCCAAACATATGTGGCCCCCACTGTGTACCCATCCATCAGTAACCCAGTAATGTCTTTGTAAGATTAGGTTTCATTTAAATGTAGTCTGCTAGATATAAATACAGTATTCTGTTTGCATGGGCCTTTAACTGCAGCCATATTAAAGCAAACATGTATCTTCATTTTACAGGCAGTTTCAAAAGAAAGGAATGTTTTAGTACAAATGAATAACCTTCAGTCAAGAATACTGATAAGAGTAAAATGCATTAACAGGATGTGCAGTACAGAAGTGCAAACATGTTTGGGAACAGGCATTGTAAACTTGTAGGAAATTTACAGGATTTTGGTATTATTAGGAGGGAAATTTCAGACATAGAAGTTAGCTAGTTAGTTCAGACTGACACATTGAAAGTCATTGCAGTACAGTCAATAGATATTTGGTACAGACACTCAACAGTGAGTGTAGAAGTAAGATCAAATATCCATAATTCCAGAATATTAATTATATTATTCAGGAGGAAAGGAATAATTCTGAGTATACGGAGTGCAGAAGCTAAGGACATAACTTTTAGTCTATTTCAGTTTATCAGCACTGTTACTGGAGACGGTAAGATTTAATTCAGATATTGTTGACATCTGCCTTCACTGTACATAACAAAACATTCTTAACCAAACACTTTTACTTTGAAAGGTATAAGAAAATTTGTCATACAAAGGAGAGACTGGGACATGTTCAGTGCAGCTCTGGGTAATTATAGGATAAAGACATTCATTCCAGCCTCATTCCAGTTTCTTCCAGTTACAGTCCTATTATGCTAACTTGCTGTCAGTGTTATATAGTTCTCTGCCCACTCACATATACCTTTCTACTCAATGTTTTCTGATGTCATAGGGGTATACAAGTCTTCCAAAGGCACCAAACAGAAGAAGATGGGCCACACCTCTCAACCTCTAAATGCAAGAAATCTGGACAAAGCTAAAAATAATGGTGGGCCAAAGTCCTACAAATGGAGACATTCTGTAAACATTGCTTTTATAAACTTAGAAAGTTGTTGGAATAATGGATTTTGTTTCATCAAGTATTTTTGACCAATATTAAGTCTGAAACTCAAATGTTTGCCATGATTTAGGGATTTCACTCCTCAATACTTTGCCAGAACAACATACAGTATGTTTTATGAGGAGCAGACTAAAAATATGAGTAAAAAATCTGGCTGTTCTGACAAAATCTGAAGAGTTGAGAAGTGTGGGTTGGACAAGTTCAACTTGCAGTGAATTACATCTTGCTACAGAGACACCAGATACATGAGTAATGGTTGTTTGGGAGAGATGGTGTGCACCAGCTTCATGAGACAGTTTTTGGGAAACACCATTTCTTGATAGCAGTGCTGTGGGTTTGAGGAACCACAACACACATCAATGCTGGAAGTGTGCAAATGATGTACAGAATAGGCCTCACAGAAGACATGCAACAAAGCTGCAGAAACGATAGTGGTGATGAGGGTGGCCCTTCATCAAGCTTAACATTCATTGAGCATAAACAATTTCTGGCATTCCTGTATGGTAATTATGAGGGGAGTGGCATCATACCAGGAAGTATTGACACGTGTTCTAGGAGTGTCCAGATGCCACATATCTCTCATGGAAACCAGGCAGGCAACAGCCCCTAATGTACGAGAAGGCCATAGTGATGACACTAACCACTACTTTTGTCCACCATGAATACATCAGGCATGCAGACTTAGCATACTGCCACAGGAGCACTGGTGCACTGACACAATGATTAGGTGATTAGGGAGGGTGGCCTAATGCTTAGGGTGTTTGCCTTACAAACACAATGTACAGGGTTTGAATTTCACAGAGGATAACTGGCTAGGCTTAAAATGGCTCGCAAGGGCAGTTAACCTAGCACTAACCTATGAACAATCCAGCTATCATTAGTATCCTCGTGTTTTATAAAAATCTAATAAAAAGCTCAAAATAAAAATGTATTTTTAAATACATATAAAGCTTTGCTTTATTACATGAGCATGATTTTCTAATGCATTGATATCCATTTAAATAATGGTTGGCTAAGTTAAATATTTGGGTAGTTATATGACTTGTTTCTATCACTACTGGATATGGATAATTTTGAGACTATCACCAGGAATGTAAGGAAAATTGTTTCCTTCCAAGATTTTACCTCCTATTATTTACCCAATCTGGATCTTGACTATTTTTAAAAGAAACAGGACAGATTTATCATCATCTCTTATTGTCTAAGAGTCCACAATGAACATTCCTTTTGTCCCTAAAGGTGTTTACCAATCCAACAGACTTTATATTGCTAAATTTTATTTTTGTTCCAGTGGCTACCAAAGCAACTGTATGATATTATAGCTGCTTACTTGTTCATAGATTCATAGGTTCATAGGTTCATAGGGCATTTATAAGCCTAGCCAGAGTGTGTTTGGCTTTCGCCACCCTTTTAGATTAGTTGACTGTGCCTCTGTATAGTAGGTCACAGAAGATAGCCCTTTTGAGGTTAGTTTACTGTGCCTCTGTCTAGTAGGGACACAGAAGAGATCCCAGGGGTAAACGTATGATCACCCATCCACTCATCAAGATTTCTCTTGAAGAGGGTCATTGAGGGACTCTGCCTAACATAGATTGGGATTTTGTTCCAGAGTTAGGGGAGCCTCTGGGATACGAATCTGTCCCTCCAGCATGTCCTATTTATTTCTGTGCTGAGGTTTAAGTCCCTGGAGTGTGTAGCTCTAAGGGATTTGGATTTCCTGAGGTGGAGCATGTTCATTAATTCTGGGTTGGACATGGCTTTATACATCAGGCACAGATCGCCTCTGAGTAGGCAGTAAGCAACTGAGTAGAGCTGGAGTTTCTTTAGCCTAACTGCGTAGGGCATCTGTTTGAGTCCCTTGATCCTCTTGGTGAGGTACTTTTGGGGTCTTTCCAGTTGCTGCAGGTGTTGGGTAAGGTACATCCCAAATGGGGCATTGTATTCAATTATGGGCCTGATGAGTGATGAGTAGAGGGGCACAATGACCTCTCTTGATCTAGATGTGATCCCTTTCGTGATAAGGTGGGCTATATAGAAGGTCTTTCTAACCACTTTGGCAACGTGATTGTCAAAGGAGAGATTGCTATCTACTTGGGTCCCCAAATCCCTAATTACGTCTTCCGTACTTAATGGATTACCACCTATGTGGTAATTTGTGTGCACTTTGTTTTTCCCAAAGGGGATGACTATGCACTTTTTGGCATTTAGCTTTAGGCCGTGGCTCTGGCACCAGTTATCCGTCTCTGTGAGACCCTTTTGGAGGATGCTTGTGTCAGTCGGTGAGTCGATTATGGCACCCAGTTTGCAGTCATCTGCGAACTTGGTCAGCCATAGTCCTCCCATGTTAGCCTGTACCTCAGAGAAATATATACCGAACAAGAGAGGTCCCAGGACTGAGCCTTGTGGGATGCCACTTGTAACTGGTTTAGAGTCTGACATGGCACCTGCAATTCTGACCATGTGGGTTCTATCCCTGAGCCAGTTTGCAACCCATCTTGTGACATAGGGGTTGATATTTAAGCTGGTGAGCTTATTTATGATGCCCGAGTGGGGTATTGTGTCGAAGGCTTTTGCGAGGTCCGGGTAGGCTGTGTGGACTACCTTCCCTTCATCTATGGTCTTGGTGACTGTTTCAAAGAAGTCGACCATGTTCAAGAGGCAAGATCTGTCCTTAACAAAGCCAAATTGGGTAGGATCCAGTGTTTGGAGGTTCCCAATATCTTTGTTTATGAGTTTCATGATGATACGCTCCATAACTTTGCAGACCAGGCTAGTCTGGCTTATAGGGCAATAGTTTCCCGGGTCCGTTGTAGCACCATCTTTGTGGAGTGGGACCACTGTTGCTGTACTCCATTCCTGGGGTACATATCCTGTAGTAAGGCTGAGATTGAACAGTGACTTTATGTGAGGGTTCAGTTCTTCTTGGAGTTCGTGTAAGACGCAGCCCGGGACACAGTCTGGTCCAACTGATGCTGTGTTTTTTGCTTTGGAGAGGGCAGCTCTCACCTGTGCATCTGTGATGTCAGGGAGGCTACACTCTGTTGGGATAGACATTCTCTCTTTTGGGGGGGAAGGGGGGAGGAGTTTGCACTGAACCTGTCTGCCAGGATGTTGGCAATGTCTGTGGGTTCAGTGTATTTTTTGTCATTTTGAACTAACTCAGAGCATATCTGGGAGTTGCCACCCAGGTTCCTGACATAACTAAGAAGGCCTTGTAATTATCTTTAGCATCTTGTGCAATTTTTCTTTCGAAGCTGGCCTTAGATGATTTTATGAGGGATCATTGTTTCTTGCTAGTACTGATCAGAGATGCCTTCCCTTTTTGGGATTTTGCTCTATCATGTAGTAGTAGCTTCCTCCTTCTGTTGTATAGCTTATTTATGGCTGGGGTCCAGCAGACAGGTCTCCTGCCTTTGGAGGAATGTGTCTTGGTTTTATTTGGGATAGCACAATCCATGCATTCCTGTAGGTGTCCATAGAAAGCGTTTGTAAAGGATTCTGCGGTTTGGGCCGTATTTTCCACTGGCCCAGGGGCTTTGAAGGATTCCACCTCAGTTTTGAGAAGTGTGCAGTTTGCTTTTGAGAAGTTCTTCACCGTGGTTTCCTTGGCTGGGGGTGGGGACGGGATATGGATGTCCAATGAGATTAATTTATGGTCAGATCTTACCAATGAGGGGTATACCTCTGGTATGGAACATAGAGTCCCCATGTTGGTGATGATCAGGTCCAATATGTTTTCCCCTCTTGTGGCAGTGGTGACCAGTTGTTCCATAGCATTTGAGTTTATAAATTCTAGGAACCGTTGGGTGAGGGTGTTGGGGCTTGAGTAGTGCTCCCAGTCTATGTTTGGGTAGTTGAAGTCATCCAATATAATGGTGTTTGGAGAGACCTTCATATTCTCCAGTGTTCTCAGGAAAGCAGAGTGGGGTTCCTGAGTTTGGGAGGGTGGTCTGTAGCAGGCTACAAATTGAAAGGCAGTTTTGCCCACTGTTAGTTGCACATGGATGGTCTCTGATGCTTCATGCCGTGCCACTAACCTGGAGGTGTGGGTATCTTTGATGAATATGGATACTCTCCCTCCTTTTGTGGTTCGGTCCGAGTTTTGAGGCCGAAAAGCATGGTTTGAGGTATAACCTGGTAGTGCTGGGGTGCTCTCGGGAGCCTTGAACCAGGTTTCTGTTACTGCACAGATATCGATATTCTCCATACTGAGGAGAGCCTCGAGTGTGTGCATCTTGAGGTTTAGACTTCTGGCGTTGAGCAGCATTACCCTTAGTTTCTTTTTCTTTGTGTTGTCTATGGAGGTGGATTTGTCTTTTGAGCCTTGCCTAAAAAAGGCACTATGGGGTGGCAAGAGCCTTAGCCAGTATTCAAAAGCCCAGGGGTGACAGGTGCAAGCCATCCCTAGCGAAGCAACATGGCTTGTCGAGCATGTCATCCCAGGCTGACAGACACTGGATCCCCTTTGAATGACACCAATACTTTAGCCAATTGTTAAAATTGATCATTTTGTCTTTATACTGTGGCATAATTCTTGGTGAGGGTAAGATGCTACTCAAGGTCAGGGTCATACCGGCCTGGGCTACATGATCAGTGAGCTCCTCTATGTCTCTTTTCATGCAGTCCAGGGAGGTCCATCTCAGGTCATTCACACCAGCATGGATAATGACGGAGTCATATTTGTACTTGCTTTGGAGTGAGCTGAGTGCTTGTGTTATGTGGCAGATCCTGGCACCCGACAGGCAGCTTACAGTGACCTTCTCCTTGTTCAGCCTGGTGAGTGGGACATCAGTGTGTCTGACAATAGAGTCACCTATTACAAGTGTATTAGGTGTGTTGTTTAGCCTTAAGGGCTGTGACTGTGTGGCACACTGACTTTGTGAACTATGTGATACATGGGTATTGTTGTGGGGTAGCGGTTGCTTGGATGTCTGCTTTGGAGGTCTCTGCTGCTTGGGCAGATTTTTATTTAGAGCCTTCGATTATGTTTTTGTGTGTTTATGTGTTTGGTTTTCTGTTGCGATAGGTCTATGTGAGATTGGATTTGCGGTGTGCATGGTTACCTTCTCCTCCTGACTGACTGCGCCAGTATTGGGTTGAGAGAGCTCAGCCTCCAGTTTGGCTATATAGTTGCATCTCTCACATATATTTGAGCTTGCTGGGAGCAGGAGAGTGTGGTCTGTGTAAATAAGGCAGTTGTAACATTGCCTTAAGACTCCCAGATTCACCAGCTGGACTGGAGAGTAAACCAGAAACTGACTTTTGGACATGCCAGAATAGTATAAGGAATTACTTTTTGACTGATCAAAAAGGACCAATAGGGAGCCAAGTACCTAAAGGGAGTATAAGAGTGTGTAGTGCTTTAGTTAATTAGTGCTTATTTATAAGATTACTTGTACGAGCAACTGCAGGGCTTTAGAATGAAAATGGAGTGCTTACTTTGAGATTTAGAACAATTCTAAGGGAAAAAGTGAACAGCAGACTTTGTGGAGCCGGGAATAGTTTAAACCCATCTAAGCGGCACTGCGCGATGCTGCGCTATGCGCAAAATCGTGCAAAACCGCACAAATGTGGGTTCTAAAGCAGGGAAACTGAAAGAGATAGGAATTGACCCATAGCGGCCAATAAGCTACTAGATTCAGGGCTGAGACCACTCCTCCAGTGACAGATAGGCTGCTCAAAGATCCCCACACTCACTGGTGAACAGAGAAGCTTCCTCCTATCCAAGTAAGGATATGGGCAACACAGGAAACTATACCACAGTCCAGAATTCAGCAAAACCTGAAATCTGGACTAATCTAGTTCAGCAAAGGCTGGAAAAGAGAATTTTCTTTTGTTTTTTTTTCAGGAAACAGCAGAAAAACACACAGAAAACACTGTAAATGTTATAAACATGCTAGCGCACTTTAGTGTGTAGCCTACAACAGTTATACAATACAAAAATGACTTAAATTGATATAAAACAAGTGCAAAAACTGTAAAAAGCAGAAGGCAAATGCAATTTAAACTTTTTAAAGCACAGATCAGTTAGAAATTCACTTTTTAGGTTTGAAAAGGCAGTCGGAGCTAAAAAACAGAGAAAAAAATACTTAAATCTGGAAAAGTCTCTCTTGGGTCTCTTTGTTGTCTGTATCACTCTGCAGGACACCACGAGGAGCTGTGCGGAGTTGTATACTGGTGCAAACCCACACAAATGCGGGTTTTAAAGCAGGGAAACTGAAAGAGATAGGAATTGACCCAAAACGGCCAATAAGCTACTAGTTTCAGGGCTGAGACCACTCCTCCATGGACAGATAGGCTGCTCAAAGCATCCCACTCTCACTGGTGAACAGAGACGCTTCCTCCTATCCAAGTAAGGATATGGGCAACACAGGAAACTATACCACAGTCCGGAATTCAGCAAAACCTGAAATCCTGACTAATCTAGATCAGCAAAGGCGGGAAAAGAGAATATATATTTTTTTGTTTTTTTTCAGGAAACAGCAGAAAAACACACAGAAAACACTGTAAATGCTACAAACATGCTAGCGCACTTTAGTGTGTAGCCTACAACAGTTATACAATACAAAAATGACTTAAATTGATAGAAAACAAGTGCAAAAACTGTAAAAAGCAGAAGGCAAATGCAATTTAAACTTTTTGAAGCACAGATCAGTTAGAAATTTCCTTTTTAGGTGGGTAAAGGCAGTCGGAGCAAAAAAACAGAGGAAAAAATACTTAAATCTGGAAAAGTCTCTCTTAGGTCTCTCTGTTGCCTGTATCACTCTGCAGGACACCACAAGGAGCTGTGCGGAGTTGTATACTGGCGCAAAACCATGCAAATGCAGGTTTTAAAGCAGGGAAACTGAAAGAGATAGGAATTGACCCAAAACGGCCAATAAGCTACTAGTTTCAGGGCTGAGACCACTCCTCCATGGACAGATAGGCTGCTCAAAGCTCCCCACTCTCACTGGTGAACAGAGAAGCTTCCTCCTATCCAAGTAAGGATATGGGCAACACAGGAAACTATACCACAGTCCGGAATTCAGCAAAACCTGAAATCTGGACTAATCTAGTTCAGCAAAGGCGGGAAAAGAGAATTTTTTTTTTGTTTTTTTGTTTTTTTCAGGGAACAGCAGAAAAACACACAGAAAACACTGTAAATGCTACAAACATGCTAGCGCACTTTAGTGTGTAGCCTACAACAGTTATACAATACAAAAATGACTTAAATTGATAGAAAACAAGTGCAAAAACTGTAAAAAGCAGAAGGCAAATGCAATTTAAACTTTTTGAAGCACAGATCAGTTAGAAATTCGCTTTTTAGGTGGGAAAAGGCAGTTGGAGCAAAAAAACAGAGAAAAAAAATACTTAAATCTGGAAAAGTCTCTCTTGGGTGTCTCTGTTGCCTGTATCACTCTGCAGGACACCACGAGGAGCTGTGCAGAGTTGTATACAATAACAAACTTTTTAAATCACATATTTGCTAAAAAAAAAACTGGCGTTTTAGGTGGAATTAGTTAAGACAGCAAGAAAATCAGAAAAGTGATACTTAATCACTCCAAAGTCACTCTTTTGTCTATCTGCTGCTGTAGACTCTGCAGAACACCTGGAAGGCACTTGCTGAGCAGAATACAAGCGTAAAAACTGTGCAAATGAGGTTTTTATAGCAGGAAACTGAAAGACATAGAAATTAGCCCAAAATGGCCAATAAACTACTAACGTCTGGGCTGAAACCACTCCTCCAGGGACAGATAGGCTGCACAAAACTCCCCTCTCTCACAGGTGAACAGAGGAACTTCCTTCTATCCAATTAAGGTAATGGCAACACAGAAACTTGTAACACAGCCCTGGATTCAGCAATAACCTGAAAACTGGACTATACTAGTTCAGAAAGGTGGGAAATAAGTATATAATTTTTTTTCAGAAAATAGAGCAGATACAATCAAAATGAGCCCAAAAAGGCCAATAAACTACTAACTTCTGGACTGAAACCACTCCTCCAGGGACAGATAGCCTGTTCAAAGCTCCCCTCTCTCACAGGTGAACAGAGAAACTTCCTTCTATCCAAGTAAGGTATGGCAATACAGAATCTTGTAACACAACCCTGGATTCAGCAATAACATGAACACTGGACTATACTAGTTCAGAAAGGCGAGAAACAAGTATATATATATATATATATATATATATATATATATATATATATATATATATATTTTTTTTTTTTTTCCAGAAAATAGAGCAGATACAATCAAAACACCACTTTACCCAACTAACCAGTTAAAAAGCTTAAAACTGAGCCCTGTTCCAGCAGTCCTCAATCAGACAAAGTTCTAACTGCACAGTCCTGCCACTAGGGTACAGAGAAACCTTCTCCAAAAAAGATGGCCTGGGTCAGTGCACAATTCATACAAACAAAGCTAGATCCAGATGGCCTAAATCTAGTCTATGCTACAGCAAACAAGGCATACCAATTTCAGAAAGAAACAGTTCAAGTAAGCATGCTCAATAAGCCTTTAACCAGAAATTCCCAGCTCAGAAGGGCTGAATCAAGCCTCTCCTCCCAAAAGAGTGCAGACCACAAACCTTCTTAATGTAAAATAACTGGCCTGAAGCCCAAGTCCTTAACCTAGAACTAATACACTTTTAGAATAACAGACACTGAGCCTTCAATCAGCAGTTCCCAACTTACAAGGATGTACGCTACCTGTCCTGCCACAACAGTGCAGACCACAAACCTTCTTAATGTAAAACAACTGGTTTGAAGCCCAAGTGTTTAAACCAAGGGCCTTACAATAACAGTTACAATTTAATCAGACTACTAACAAGCAGTAATAAAATCAGCAGAATAAATTTAATTGAGTACTTTTAAAGGAGGCAAAAGCAAAATAAGGTAATAAAGTAGGAAGAAACACAAATACAGTAAGGCAGATGAAGTGCAATTTTTTTTTTTTTTTTGAGATGGAGGAAACAGAGCAGATTAAGATACTATAGGGGAATTCCCTTCCCAAGTGCTCTCTCTGTACACCGCAGAGGAGATGGGACTGGTAAGAGTATCCAAAATCAAAATATGATCTCACTGTACTCAGTTGAGTGAGCGAATGAGATGGGTCCAGGAGGAGTGTGCAAAAAGAGATTTACAGCAGGGGCGGGCAATTCCAAAGCCACCAAGATTAACATCACAACAAGAAAGAGAGAGGGGGGTGGGGAACTAACTGCAGAGATTCAGAGACACAATATTTACTGAATCCAAGACACACAATATTTACTCACTGAAATCTTAAATAAGTGCAGAAAATATACTTAAATCAGCTTGTGTCCAGTTGATATATGCAGACAAGTCTCAGTAGCCAGCAACTAATAATAGTTGTATCGTTATAGGCTGAGAGGTTGGTGTAAATGAATGCCCCCTTAAAGACTAATGGAGGGTACTGTATATAATACATACTTTAAAATACACCCCATCAAAGTTGCATTTTACTTACAGCTGTTTTTTTCATGTGTGAATGAATTAGACAACAGATCTCTTTGACACTAATGTGAAGTAGACAACTTTATTGGGTTTTGAGATGTGTTTACAAAGAAAGTTGAAAAAGCTTGCCAAAATGTTCAGCAACTGTCTTATTAATTATCACTTTTCTTTGGAAGAAAACAATTATCAGCATCATTGTAAGTAGACTACAGAAGCAGTATCTCTTACTCCTTTGACATACTGAAGCAAGTGCTGCTAAAATAACAAATGAAATGTACATAAGAATCTAAAAACACACACACCTTCAATCAAAGATCCTCAGATATACATTTGAATCAAAGAGTAAAGATACATGTGGCAAAAGACAGTTATTGCAGCTCATATGACAGAATATTGAAGATATCCCTGCAATACTCCATTATGATCAGACTCTGTGGTAAATACTGAAAAGCGATCCAACATGAAATTACAATGTCAAAGGTTTTAATAACAGAGCTTTCAAATAAAATCCTTCATCAGTATGACAAATTAAAATAAGAACACATTTAAATATCAACCATTAAATAATCACTTGATACCACACAGCCAATAAAATCTAAAACATTATTAAAACATTATTAAAACATCATCTCAAGCACATTTGCTTAAAATTCGAAGCAGATTTTATAGAAATCATTTTAATCATGTTTAAGTCGGGGGGGGGGCAGTCAGCATTCAAAAGTAATATCCATTTGTATGCCTCATCTCTAATCTATTATTTAAATCACCACCGCTTACAGATCTCAAAACTATATCCAAAACCTTAAAAGTAAAATAATGACCATCCCCACACTCCTTAAAGTGCTGAGCTAGTGCATTAGTCATAACTCCCCTATTAATATCAGATTTCTGCCCTACCATTCTCTCCTTCAGCTTTCTGGACATATTTTGCAAGTGACAAGATAAACAATATTACTCATATTACAATTAACATAACAGCTAATCTTATATATCTTATTCGTAACAGGATTTGTAAAACTTACATCTTTATTTATATTCTTACAACTTGAACAATTATAACATGGTACAGTTCCTGAATTAGACATTCAAGTAGATTTTGTGTTTTTTTTTTAACATACTTTAACAAAAGCGCTTTTTCGACGAAATTGCTTTTGTTAAAGTGTGTTCGGTGGTAATTGATTCAGGTATTTGATCTTTCGGTCAAAAGTCCTAGAGATATATATATATATATATATATATATATATATATATATATATATATATATATATATGCATACACCCATTTTATCAGGCAATGGAGTGCTTTATTGTGCTGTAAAACAAAGTGTTATTGCTACACATGTTAAATTCACATCCCTTCCCTCATCAGTGTGACATTTGAGCTGGTCCTGCCCTACTTAGTAGCTGTCATAATAATATGACCCTTATGTACTTTAAATAAAATGTAAATTATAATGATGTGGTTATCTTATTTAACCAGATTATTAAGTAGATTATTAAATCTGTGATTTTATCCAAGACAATATGCTACATGGCTGGAAATATATAAACCTTATTCCATTTGGCAATCAAACAATATATTTAAATATATCATATACACTTTGCATGTAAAAAATCAATTGTAAAAATCATATTCTATTTTCGTAACCTATTGTTAACAAAGATCACTTTCGTCCTTCTAGACTTCTTCTGGTCTGTGTACAAGAACCCTAAAAACTCTCTACAAAAATATTATTGTATAATTAGTTAGTATTGTTATTACTCATCATTTTGAATAAAGTGGAAAAAAGAGAACAAGAGAAAAACTAGTAAGAAAAAAATGTATGATGATGGAAACAAAATATACACTTAAATTAAAACTGATTTAACATGGTATTTAAAACCAGCTGGAAGAATAAAATGAAATAAAATTAGTCATGTAAACAATGTGGCAATTTTCTAAGTTCCAGTGCACTTTTAATTGAACAGTAGTAGTTTAGTCCAGGCTTCCTAAAAGAGTTCAGTTTTAATTGTCACATGAGTTCATGTTTCTCCCGAATATTCAAGATGTCTCCTTCAAGATCACCCATGTCTACGCGATCCAGGATCTGGAACTTAAAACCTGTGTGTCTTATTAGGAGAAAGGTGTATGGCTAGTGCATTATTTTTACATTCAGAGCAGATTTCTGACAGATGATATGAAATCCTACGTTTAAGTTTATTTACAGTCTTGCCCACATAGAATGCATCACATTCATTACACTGTGCAGTGTAAATTACTTTTGTAGTTTTACAGTCACCCCCTGCACTGGTCTTAATGATTTTCTTTAAATAAGGGCAATAAAAACTTGCTGTATAAATATACAAAATGTACAATTAGATTCACATTTTTTAGTGTTTCTCTCATATGGTATAGTTAAAGTCAACAAAACTTCTGATGTTCCTGGCCTTCCTACAAACAAAGGATGGGGCTTCACCTAAGATGTTAATCAGAAAAGGGTTTACTGTGACAATGGCCCAGTTTTCTTCAATAACATTTTTATACTGTGATAATCCAAAGTGTATGTCAGGATGCAGCTATTTTTGCATTGTTATTTTCTGTGGAATTTCTTAACATTCTCCTACTGGGGAGGTTGAGTGAAGGTGCTTCAGTCCTTTTCAGTTCTATAATGGGTTCTAGGATGTTTTTTAAGTGGTTGAAATATAGCTGCGGGAAGATGTAAACTTCAGGAAGGGGTTGTTTGATTGAGGTAAGTGGCAACATTTTCAAGCTGTAAGGTGTCACCTTCCCACATAATAAAGATGTCATTAATAAAATGTAAATAGCATGTGATATACTGTATGTAGTCTGTGTTGTTTAATACAAAGTCCTCCTCCCACTTGCCCAGGGCTATGTTAGCTATGCTGGGAGCCATGGCAGCCCCCATTGCTATTCCAGTTTTTTGTTTGTAGTGTTTGCCATTGAAAGAAAGAAGTTGAAGTCCAGTACAAGATCAATGAGCTTGTTTAACTTTTGCAGTTGTGCCTGTGTACCCTGATTATGTTTCTTAAAAGAGTCCATTGCTGGTCTTATAGAGTAATTGTGAGGGAGCACTGTGTACAAGGATTCCATCCAGGGTTGGGAGGGTGGCCTAATGGTTAAAGTGTTTACCTTACAAATGCAAGGTGTAGGGTTTGAGTCTCACAAGCAATAATTGGCTACGCTTAAAATAGCTCGCAAGGGCAGTTAGCTTAGTACTAACCTATGAATCTAATAGTTAATAAAATACTGTCAGCTTCTATTGTAATCCATTGAATCTCTTATGTATGACTTATTCTTTTCTGCTAAGTGTTTCAACAAGTAATCAAGGTAAATGGCTGCGGCTTCAGTAAGAGAACCTCCACTTGCTACCACCGGTCTATAAGGTGGATCTTCTCTGTTCTTGTGTGGCTTTAGTATTCAAAAACTAAGGTAAATGTGGGCATTGGCTCCATAAATAATTATAAAGATTTTCAGTAACAAGTTTTTCTTCCCATAATGTGGTGAGGATATGCTCTTTTTATGTCATCCATGGTAAATAACTCATAAAATCTGTTATCCTCCAGCATGTTTTCTATCTTTTGGTTGTAGCTAGTGGTATCAGTCACAAGTATACCTCCTCTCTTGTCTGCCTTCATTACACGCCTGGATTTATCATTGCCTAGTTCGATCAATGCTTTTTTTTCTCTCTGTGTTAAGTTATAAAGTTTTTTCTTAGGAGGTTTTTTAAGGAGTTTCCTGATATCCATCTCATATTTCACTTCGAAAGCAGCTAATGTTTGATGTAGTGGTGGACAATAGCTGCTAGGCCTTTTTATAGTTTCATCAATAGGCTTATTTTCAATGTCATTAATTTTGCCATGAAACTGTACCGTTAAGTTGAGCTGACTCACAAACATTTTAAGGTCTATTATTACCTCAGCAACCTCACTCCTGCAGCTTGGTACAAAATTAAGTCCTTTGGACAACACACTTTTTTCATCTTCAGTCAGTGCTTTAACAGAGTGGTTCCAGATAAATGGAGCACCTGTTATTGTGGCACTTGCTATTGTTGTTATTGTGCCAGTTATTGTGGCTGGTTCCTCCATCTGAGCCTGGGACCTAGGTTGTAGTCGGGGTTCCAGTCAGGATTGCCTAGGTATTGTATTTCCCTCACCCCTGTCCACTGTTTGGTTCTCCTGTCTCCCTGGGAGGTCATGGATAGGGTCTGAGACCTCTGGAATTTCTCCTCTGCTTTCTGGAATCTCGGTGGGTTGTAGTAGTATTCCTCACTGTGGCTGTGGTAGGGGTGAACCTGGTAAGAGGGACAAGCTCTGGGGCTGTGGTGGTGGCCGTCGTTCTTGTTCTGGTACTGGTGCTGGCTTCGGTATTGGTGTGGTGGTTGATGTCTGTGGTGGCGATATTGGTCTTCCTAAAGAAACTGGTCTCTGTGAAGGTGCTGCTGCTCCTGGTAGCTGGTTTGCCTGTGGTCCCAGTTGTACTGGTAGTCCTGTAATCCATCCTGTAGAACTCTCTGCTGGTTCTGGTTGCCTCTGGCTTATGTTCCTGTCCTGATCCATCTGTGATGTCAAAGGCTTCTGTGTAGTGCTGAAAGCCAGAGGGGATTGAGATGGTGGGGAATGAGATGTTGGGGGGTAGCCTCCTGGTGGTCCTGTACTGAGCCCCTGTCTGGTTATGTGTGAAGATCTCCCCTTGGAAAATCCCATTGAGGTCTGCTGGCACGGTTATACATTCCTTTATATCCCTTGTAATAACTAAAATCTTGTCTGTTGTTGGTTCTCCTCTTGTTGTTGTTATTATTATTGTACCTCCTAGTAAGTCTCCCAGGATCATCTTTGTCCATTGCCCTCATTTCATTTTATTAATCTGTCTTTCTTTAATGGACTGCTCATATCCTTTCCCTCTTTTTTTAAGCAGCTCAAATTTAGCATCTAGGTCATTGTGGTCCTCATTTTCCAATGCTGTTTTTAAAAATGTGATATCAGCCTTTGTAGCTTCCTGCACACTAAAGTTGTTCCTTAATAGCAGATGAATAAGTTTGTAACTGGCATCCTCGAAGATATCTTCCCATTCCTTACAAAGTGAATCATCCATACTTTTCCACGTTGGTCTTTTGTTCAGTGCCCTGGGTAGTCTCTTCGTATCTATGCTTTGTTGTAAATAAATGTGTTCCCAGTAGAGACCCTGCATGTGTTTCAGTTGCTTTTCTAGTTTAGAAAAAGTCTCTGAATTCATATTTTTTGGGCCCATTCTTCCCTGTCCATTTTCTGTATCCATTTGTATCTGATCTACTTCTGTATCATTCTAGATAGGTACAGTTAGTAAATCTTTTAGTCTATCATTATCCATGTTTTAAAATGCTGGAATTCCACACCAAATCAGGGATCCTTTGACAGAACAAAAACCTTGGTCTCAAAAACCAAAGTACCAACAAAAAACAGGTAATCTCCGTGGTATCCCCAAAGTCTCAAATAACCCATTAAACAAGTATAGAGGGTCCAAAAACAAAACAGTGTAAGAAACTTCTCTGTGTGGAAGATTTTCAATGAATATATCTCTAGTTAATCACTGTATATTAATCAGATCAGACAATTTACTTTCAATGCCAAACATTTCAAACAAAAAAATGGAATAGCAATGGGGGCTGCCATGGCTCCCAGCATAGCTAACATAGCCCTGAGTAAGTGGGAGGAAGACTTTTTAGGCAAGGTTCAAAGCACAAAACTACCACCGTAATGGCTACAAACAAGAAAAATCTGAAGGTAATGCTACTCAATGCCAGAAGTCTAAACCTCAAAATGCACTCTCTCGAGGCTCTCCTAAAAATGGAGAATATCGATATCTGTGCAGTAACCGAGACCTGGTTCAAAGCTCCAGACAGCACCCCTGCAATACCGTGTGACAACTCATACCACACTTTTTGGCCATCAAACGAGGACCGAAACACTAAAGGTGGAGGACTGTCCATATTCACCAAGGATATTCACACCTCCAGGCTGGTTGTCCAACACAATGCATCTGAAATTCTCCAGGTGCAACTAACATTAGGTAAGACTACAATACAAATTGTAGGTTGCTACAGATCCCCCACCATGCCCCAAGATTCTCATTACACCTTTCTAAACATACTGCAAAATATTAAGATACAACTAAACACCCTAATACTGGGTGAATTCAACTACTCTGTCATTAACTGGGAAAACTACCCCTGTACTAACACCTTTGCTCAACGGTTCTTGGAATTCATAAATTCCAACATCCTAGAGCAACTAATACATAGTCACACCAGGGGTACCAATATTCTAGACCTGGTCATTACCAACATGGGCGATTGATGATCCACACCAGTGGTCATCCCCTCGTTGGTCAGATCAGACCATAAGCTAATCACCCTTGACATCCACATCCCACCCCCACCTCCCTTTAAGGAAACCTCCGTAAAAAAACTTCATGCTTATCAAGTCAGAAGTAACAAACTTCATGACACCCATGCAGATGGAAACTGGAAGTTCAACTGCTGAATCCTACACTAAGATGCTGTACAAGCACATTCACTTGTGCATGGGCCAAGCCATCACAAATAGAACCAAGACGCTGTCCTCTAAAAAAAGGAAGCCAATCTGGTGGTCCCGTGCCTTAAACAAGCTGTACAACAAAAAGAAAAAACTGTTGCAGAAAAGTGGAAGAACCCAGGATTCAAAAAACTCCCTCAGCAGCTTCAGTAGAAAGCTGTGATCCCTCAAAAAATCTTTCAAAGCTAGTTATGAAAACAAAATTGCCAAAGATTCCAAAGACAACCACAAGGCATTCTATAGCTATGTCAAGAATCTACATGGCAATAGTCAGATATGCTCTGAACTACAGCAGAATGGCACTAGATATACTGATCCCAAGGATATTTCTAATATCCTGGTAGATAGATTTTAGTGCCAACTTCATCCCCCTTTCACCCCCTAAAGGGACCATCTCAATACCAAAAGACTGCCAAATTTCGGTAATCACAGCGACTCAATTAAAAACACACTCTCCAAAGCCAAGAATACAGCATCCATGGGACTAGACAACATCCCTGGCTGTGTACTGCATGAACTACAAAATGAACTGGCACTTCAACTATGTGTCATGTTTAATCATAGCCTCATCTCAGGCTTCGTGCCCACAGAGTGGCGCATGACTACAGTCATCCCACTCCACAAGGGGAGATCCACTTTGGATCCTGAGAACTACCGTCCCATCAGTCTGATGAACCTGATCTGCAAGGCCATGGAATGTATTATCATGGAACTTATAAACAAAGACATTATCAACCTTCAAACACTAGACCCCACCCAGTTTGGGTTTGAGAAGGGCCGATCTTGCCTCCTGAACCTGACTGACTGACTTCTTTGAATCAGCCTCCAGAGTCATGGATGAAGGCAAGGTGGTTCACACAGCCTACTTGAACCTCGCCAAGGCTTTCAACACTATCCCCCACTCTGGAATCATAGATAAACTTACTAAGCTGTGTTTTCATCCCTATGTCACTCGATGGGTTGCAAACTGGCTTACTGACAGAACACACACTGTAAAAGTAGCCGACTCCAAATCCAGCTCCAGACAAGTGACAAGTGCAGTACCTCAGGGTTGTGTCCTGGGACCACTCGTGTTTGGCATCTACTTCTCTGAAGTACAGGCCAACAATAAGGGACTCTGGCTTACAAAGTTCGCAGATGACTGCAAGGTGGGAGCCATTATTGAATCCCCAAATTATGTGGATATACTACAAAAAGGCATTACCAAAACAGATGCCTGGTGCCAGAGCCATGGGCTCAAGCTAAATGCCAAAAAATATATAGTTGTCCCCTTTGGGAAAAAACATGAACCTGTAAACTACCACATAGGTGGCAGTACACTAAACACTGAAAGTATGATAAGAGACCTAGGGACACAGGTGGACAGTGGTCTCACCATTGATAACCACATATCCACAACAGTTAGAAAATCCTTCTACGTGGTACACCTCATCACTAAGGGCTTTTCATTCAGAAAAAAGAAGGTCATTGTCCCTCTGTACTCATCCCTCATTAGACCCATTATAGAATACAATGCCCCATTTGGTATGTACCTCACAAGACATCTGCAACAACTAGAAAGGCTACAGAAATACCTCACAAAAAGAATCACAGGCCTAAAGCAGATGCCTTATGCTGACCATCTAAAGAAACTCCAGCTATACTATGTCGCATATTGCCTACTCAGAGGTGATCTCTGCCTAACATACAAGGCCATGTCAAACCCAGAGTTGTTGGACATGCTACACTTAAAGAGATCCCAATCCCTCAGAGCACATGCTCCAGGGATCTTAACCTTGTCATCACGACGAATAGAACATGCTTGAGTGATAGGCTTCTGACCCAGGGACTCCCCATACTCTGGAATAGGCTGACCATACATGTCAGGCAGAGCGCCTCAATGGCCCTCTTCAAGAGGAACCTGGGTTATTGGCTGGGAGATAAGAAATTCATCCCACGGATCACATCAGTAGCTCTGCTAGACAGGGGTCCAGGAAAGTAAATAATTTGTGGGAAGCAATAGCCAGGGAATCGCTATGGCTAGGCTTGTATAGGCCCTAGGGCTGATAGCATAGTACCTACCTATGAACCTAAGAGCCTATGAACAAAAGTAATTTGCAGGGCACAGTGCAATGAATGTGATGCATTCTATGTGGGCAAGACTGTAAATAAACCTAAGTGTAGGATTTCATGTCATGTCATCTGTCAGAAATCAGCTCTGGATGTAAAAATAATGCACTAGCCAAACACCTTTCTCTTCATAAAAGACTTACAGGTTTTAAGTTCCAGATCCTGGATCGCATATACATGGCTGATCTTGAAGGAGACATCCCGAATATTTTGGGAGAAACATGAACTTGTGGCAATTAAAACTGAACTCTTTTAGGAAGCCTGGACTAAACTACTACTGTTCAATTAAAAGTGCACTGGAACTTAGAAAATTGCCACATTGTTTACATGACTAATTTTATTTCATTTTATTCTTCCAGCTGGTTTTAAATACCATGTTAAATCAGTTTTAATTTAAGTGTATATTTTGTTTCCATCATCATACATTTTTTTCTTACTAGTTTTTCTCTTGTTCTCTTTTTTCCACTTTATTCAAAATGATGAGTAAACAATACTAATTATACAATAATATTTTTGTAGATAGTTTTTAGGGTTCTTGTACACAGACCTGAAGAAGTCTAGAAGGACGAAATCGATCTTTGTTAACAATAGGTTACGAAAATAGAATATGATTTTTACAATTGATTTTTTACATGCAAAGTGTATATGATACATTTATATATATTTTTTGATTGCCAAATGGAATAAGGTTTATAAACTTCCAGCCATGTAGTATATTGTTTTGGATAAACAGCAGGGTAGGAGGGTGGCTTAATGGCTAAGGTGTTTGCCTTGCAAGCACAAGTTGCAGCGTTTGAATCTCACAAGAGATAATTGGCTAGGCTTAAAATGGCTTGCAAGGGCAGTTAACTTAGTACTAAACTATATACCTACAAGAATCACAGACTTAATAATCTGGTTAGATAAGAAGTACCACATCATTATAAATTAAATTTTATTTAAAGTACATAAGGGTCATATCATTATGACAGCTACTAAATAGGGCAGGACCAGCTCGAATGTCACACTGAAGGGGGAAGGGATGTGAATTTATCATGTGTACCAATAACACGTTTTTTACAGCACAAAAAAACACTCCATTGCCTGATAGAATATATATATATATATATATATATATATATATATATATATATATATATATATATATATATTCTTATATATATATATATATATATTTAGAAAGCTTGTGAGGAAACTATTACTGTTATTTTTGTTTTACTTGGATTGCTTGTCTGTGTACTTAATAAAGGATTTTCGACTGGAAGCAGACTGCCTGCCCTGCTTGGATTACTTTCAAATGCTTAGCATTGCCACCTCACAGCTAGAGGTTCTCTGGTTCGATCCTTGGCTGGGGTGCCTTCTCTGAGGAGTCTGCATGTCCTCCCTGTGGTCACGTGGGTTTCCTCTGAGTGCTCCGGTTTCCTCCCACATCCCAAAGATATGCTGTAGGTGGATTGGACACTCTAAATTGGCCCTAGGATTGAGTGCGTGCCTGTGTGTGCCTTCTGTGGAAGGTTGGGCTGGCAACTCGACACCGTAAAACTCCACTGCCAATCATGAGTGGACAGGTGATCCAGTGTGGTGACCCCTAACCTGGAAAAGCCGAAAGAAGAAGAAGTAATTCTGTACAATATTTCAAATTATATATTTCTTTTATTATTATTTTTTTTTTTACTTAAGGTGAGTTTAAGTCCGCTACTTCTACTACTATTGTCTGATCTGATTAATATACAGTGATTAACTAGAGATATACGAATTGAAAATCTTCCACACAGAAATGTTTCTTACACTGTTTTGTAACCTCTGCATCGTCTTACCATATAAATACCGATAGCCTTGGTGAGGACATGGGAGTCTGTGGCAGTCTAATGGTTAGGACTGAAAAGAATCATCAGCAAAATCTTTGTTTGATGACTGTACAGGAAACATCTATTCTATATTTTCCTCTACTCTCTGTAAGCATTTATGGCAATAAGAAAAAAAGTAAATATGCGCACATGCATAAACAAATATTTATTTTCTGATCTTAAAAGCACACATAATTGTGGTAATTTAATGTGTTGTTAATATTTTAATTATTACTGTATGTGCATTAGTCTTACTGTCACTCAAATTATGCGTTCACTTTTAAGTCTTGCACAGGGACCCAAGCAATGTAATTTCATTCAACTTGCACTGCTGTGTATATCTGATTGACAATAAAGTTTACTTTGAGTTTGTCTTTGATATATGATTTCAAATTTAGAAATGTAGCTATATTCCCAATGTATGCAAAAGTAAATCAAGAAGTATTATGTAATACAACTTGTGATGGGAGTTACTTAAACCCTTTTGTATTGTGACTTACTAGTTCTGAATGCAAAGCCATGGGACACATCATCACTGACCAAATATAACAGGGCATAAAGAATGTGATCAAATACAGCCTGCAACAATACAGATGTGTTAAGGTCAGGTCATGCCTACTCAGTCTTTGAAAAGGACATACAGGCTATGGACAATGGCCATTCTGTTCATGCAACCTACCTTGATCTAGAAAAAGCATTTGATACAATAAAACATGATGAAATTGTAAACAAGATAAAAGCCTTAAAGACAGGCCCCAAGACACAAGTTGTCAAGGTCAGTAATGCCTCTTCAGCTAAGCAAAAGATCACCAGTCATGTTCCCTGGGGTCCTCATTGGGCCCTCTCTTTTTTTGGCATTTATTTCTCTGATCTCAGTATAACAACAGGGAATGTCAGCTGACTAAGTTGTCCGATGATTGCAAGTTGGATGTACATATCAAATCAACAAATGATACAAATTCACTTCCAATGGAATGATCACAGCTTAACACATTGTATACTGAGGAGGGTTTCAAACTAATTGCTGAGAAACATAGTATCATCTCTTTCAGAAAACAACAAATTGCTACCTCCCACCGAATACATGACAATCCACTCTACAATGAGTCTATCATTACATACCTGGGCACATGGGTAGATGGCTCCAACCTTTCTGATTACTATGCAAGGACCACAGGAAGTCCTCCAAAAAAAAAAAAAAAAAAAAAAAAAAAAATATATATATATATATATATATATATGTACATATATATATATATATATATATATATATATATATATATATATATATATATATATGGATCTGGGTTCCATTCAGAATTTCAAAGTTCATAACTTTGAATTTCATATGATTGAAGATCATATGTTTGAAGTTTCAAAACTTCAAAATCCTGAACGGAGATCGGCATACAGCGTGGACTGGGAGATTTCTCTTGTCGTAGTGTGATCTTGGAGTTGGTATATTTAAGTTGCAAGGGGTGTGGAGGCGCAGCCCCCCACATGGGGATACAGGTGGGCTTGCCCCCCTGCATACACATGATTTAGTGTGTTGGGTGGTGTTTTGGGGGGGTTCACAATTTCAAGATTCCAAGATCTCGAGATTCTGAACTCGATATTCTGAAACTGGAGATTTTGGGATTTTGAAATTTCATAGTGAACCCATATCTATATATAAATATATGTTGTTGTTGTCTTTCGGCTTTTCCCGGTTAGGGGTTGCCACAGCGGAACTCCGGTCTGCTAATGATTGGCAGTAGATTTTCATGAACGCCGAGGTGCCAGCTCGATGTTCAACCTTCAGTGAAGGCATGCCCAATTACGCATGTCTTTTGAAAGTCTATACATATATATAAGGATATATATATATATATATATATATATATATATATATATATATATGTATATATGTATATATATATATATATATATATATATATATATATATATATATATATATATATATATAAAACAATTAAACAGTTTGGGAATCTCTTACAAAGCCAAAGAAGTTATTGTTCCTTTGTAAACTGCCTTGGTTTGACCTATTTAACAATATAATGCATTGCACCCTTTGGCATATATCCACTAGACATATCAATAATCTTGGAAGACCACAGAGGTTCCTAAAAAAACAAAAAATCTCAAGCCTTAAAAATCTTAGTTGTCATTAAAGGATGGAATCACTGCTGTACTCAGTGTTATATAAACTCTTGCGGGGAGACCTATACCTTGCTTTCTGTGTCCTGAAGGATCTTAATATCAAAGACATCCTTTTTCTCAATGTGTCAGTGCAGCCAACACTAGAACAAAAGATGTGAATCTACATCAAGGAATAAATAATACTAAAAGAAGATGTAGGTTCATCACCCCACAACTTCCCTGGCTCTGGAATACAGTTTGCTTGCATGTCAAGCAGTGCTGTTTAGTGTCTGCCTTTAAGCACAGCTTACACAATTGGATGGATACCATAAAATATACTTTACTGCAAAGGCACATATGTTGCCCGGTATAATAGCCTTGTATTTCCTATCTTGCCTACCTTGACCTAGCCAAAGCCTCCAACACTGTTCCCCCCTTGGGTATAATAGATAAACTCTCCCAGCTAGGCAGCAACCTGTATGTTGCCAGATGGGTAGCTAACTGGCTCACTGATAGAGCCCACCCAGTCAAAATAGGGAAATCCACCTCTAGTAGTATGAGTGGAGTACCCCAAGAATTGGTCTTGGGACCTCTACTATTTGGGTTATACTTTTTTGAGGTGCAAGTCAACACCTGTGGTCTGTGGCTGACCAGATTTGTAGTTGACTGCAAGCTGGGTACTGTCTTAAATTCACCTAGTGATGTGAACATCTTTTAGGAGGGCCTTACCCAAACTAATTATGGGTGCCAGAAGCATGACCTCAGACTTGAATGCCAATAAATGCATAATTATCCCCTTTGGGGAAAATAGTGTCTCCACTGATTATCACATTAATAACAATGGCCTAAGCACGCAATCAGTCATGAGAGACTTGGGCTCCCAGGGTAATAGCAACCTGTCTTTTGACCACCATGTTGCCTCTATTAAAATGAAGGCTTTCTACATGGCCTACCTCATAAGTAAGGGTATTTCATCCAGGAGCAAGGAGGTCATAACATCCCTGTACTCTTCCCTTATCAGACCCATTATTGAGTACAATGCTCCCTTCAGCATGTACCTTGCCAAGCATATGCAGCAGCTGGAGAGACCACAGAGGTCCTTGACCAGGAAAATCCAAACACCTATCCTATACAGATAGGCTAAAAGCCCTGTCCCTCTACTCAGTCTCATACAAACTGCTCAGAGTTGACCTGTGTCTGGCATACAAGGCCATCTCAGACCCAGCCTTGATGGAGTTGCTGCATATCCATAAGTCAAACTCTACTTGCACAACCCACATGCAAGGTCTCAACCTGGTCTGTGACATTAATAGAACTTGTTGGCTGGATAGATTTGTGTCCCAAAGACTCCCCCATCTGTGGAATAGACTCCCTCTGCATTTCAGCAGAGTACTTCACTAGCCCTCTTTAAGAGGAACATGGATGACTAGATGGGAAACAGAAATTACACACCTGAGATCCCACCTGTGTCCCTACTGGACAGGAGAAACAGGTGCTGACTTTGTGGGAACATGGACAAAATTCTTGGAAAGGGCTATAAGGGCTTTTTGGGCCAGTAGCCTAGTATCACCTTATGACTCTATGAGCCTATGAGTCCTACAATTAATGTGAAAAGGAATGTCACAAAAATTCTGGGAAGAAAAGGTAATTAAATCTGACTACAAAATATAGAGCCAGTCTCATGAAAATGACTACTATATTAGAACTTTTGGAAAGTTGTTCAAATGGAAACTTACTTTGAGCAACATGTGACTACAATGATCAGAAAGGTATATGGAGTTGCCCTTTTGTTTTTCAAATATATGCCTTGCCTTGTCAAGGAAGTGATTACCTCTGTAATAATCTCAGTAATTCTGCCCATTGTAGCAGGTAAGATGGCATATTGCCCCTTTAAAACTTGAAATATAATTAAAGTTAAGAAATTCTTAACACATAAACATTTGCTTTATAATATAAATTTCACCAGATAGACTTCAAAAGCTGTCTCTGTTGTTAGTGTACATAGTTTCCAAAGATAGTGAACTTTGACTTGCCTTTCAAAGTACTAAGAAGCCCTGCAGACCCTTTCTTGTTTGAATTTCTGTGTTTTGATTAAAGAACATCGAGCTAATGCTAGGTTTAGTAATCTCATGTTTACAATTAACATTAACACTACTAAAAAGGGATAACTGCATTACAGGACAGATTCTAAGATCTTGAAATAAACTTCTGTTAAGGTTAAAGAAAGTAGCCCACTACAGATGAATATATGTCAGTCTGGCAAACTGAAAACTGGGACTCAGTGTATCAAGAAATATATATTGACTCCCTATCCATGAAATCTACTCAAAGTAGTGTTTTGTCCCCCTACAGCCCTTACCAACCAACTTTACTGCACTGTACAGATGAAAAAACTAATTCCGGTAACTCTTCTAAACATTAAGATGTCCGAAAACATTTCCACCAAATACTATATTCCACAGTCAGTCAACATTAAAGAACCATGTTGTTGTTGTGTCTTTCAGCTTTTCCTGGTTAGAGGTCGCCACAGCGGAACTCTGGTCTGCTAATGATTGGCAGTAGATTTTTTACGTGCCGGCTCTGACGCACAACCTTCAATGAAGGTACGCCCATACACGCATGTCTCCACACAGAAGATGCTCTAGCTGAGAATCGAACAGGACAACGTCTTACTGTTAGGAGACAACCCTACTGCATCACCAAAAAACAGTGTTACAAACAATAAATTTACTTACCTGCACTGCAACCGCAGTAAGACACTGACTAAGACAAATTTTGACTCAGTGGACTTCTGATTAAATAAATCCAACAAAATGGAATTGGGATTAAACAGATCAAGTTGTGGTAAGCTATATAATATGTATATATTTTATACACACACACATATATTTATATTATAGGTTCATTGATTAGTACTAAGCTAACTGCCCTTGCATGCCATTTATCCCTTGTGAGACTCAAACCCTGCACCTTGTGACTGGAAGGCAAACATCTTAACTATTAGGCCACACTCTCAACCCTGTTATGTTTTTATGTTTCGTCAAAAAAATGTTAAAAAAAATATGCCAAAAACACAAATGTCAAAATTAACACCCCCTGTTAATTATTTATACCAATTCCAGGATTGCAGAACAGCGGGGAAAGGGAAAATTCCATTTTCGAGATTTTGTGTTTCAGACATTTTGTGTTTCAGTCAAATGGCACAGAACCATGCTTAAATATAAATACAATATTGGAGAAAAGAAGCTGTTCTGGGAGCTTACCTTGGATTTTTTTTTAAGAAAAGTAATGCTCAATGATTCATGCAACATTGTTATGTCAAAGGATATATTATTAATTTATTAGTTTGTGTTTTAATTTGAACATCAAATGAAATCCTAGTTTGGATGATGATGAAGATTTTCTATTCATTATTGCATATAACAAACTATGGTGTCTAATGAAGTTCTGTAATGTAAGAATGCAAATGCTCACACTTTAATTTCTTTAATTTTAATTTGAAGCTTAAGTGTGTGATTTCCTTCATGTGTTCTAGTTCTTTGGATGTATAAATCCATACGTAGTCAAGTAGATAACCAATTGGTTTTCCAACAGTTTGCACACTACTAAATTGGGCATGCCTCCTCTAGCCAGAGGATTGCCACCAGCAGGGTTCCACAGGATGTCTTCTCGGACCCCTTGTTCTTCAGCATTTGCTTTAAAGAAGTAAAAAGAAAATGTGAAGAGACTGTTGCTAAGTAAGATGATTACAAACCAGGTGCAAGATTCTTCAGCAGGACCTGGACCAGGCCAGTGGCCACTATGTCAGTCATGGACTCACCCTATATGCCAAAAATGCAGTACAGTTAAACTTGGGAATTGCTTCCTCCTCTTTCTACTTTGCTGGAACCCCTCTCAAAACAGATACCGTTATCTGGAGCTGGGTAACTATGATGCTAAAAATCTTTGTTTTAATAACTGTGTCTTGGTTGTAAGTCCAACTACCTTGCTCAACTGACTTGTAGGAATATCTCTTGTAAATTTCATGCAATATTGAACCCTATGTCTCTTCTTTAATAGCTTTATCTTTAAGTACATTATACTTTACTAAGCACCTTGACCAACTTGAAAGACCCCCAAAGTTTTATGACCAATAGAATTTCTAGACTATGCAATCGAATCTACTAGAAAAGATGAAAAGCCCAATCCCTCTATTCTGTCATAGTGTCTTCTGAAAGGTGATTTCTTTTCAATTTTTCAACCACTTACAGCCTGTACAATTTATGACCTTCTACAGCTTTATAAAATCAACAATCTGTCTTAACACTCATGACAACTTCCACATTATGATCAGTAACATCTAGTGACATGTTACACTCACTACAATTCCAGTCTCACATAGACCTACCACGACAGCAAACCAAACACATAAACACACAAAAACATACTCGGATGCTCTAAATAAAAATCTGCCTAAGCAGCAGAGACCTACAAAGCAGACAACCAAGCAACCGCTACCCCTAAACAAAACACGTGCAACACATAGCTCACAAAGCCAGTGTGCCGAACAGTCACAGCCCTTAAGGCTAAACAACACACCTGATACACTTGTAATAGGTGACACTATCATCAGGCACACTGACGTCCCACTCACCAGGCTGAACAAGAAGAAGGTCACGTGAGCTGCCTGTTGGGCGCTAGGATCCGCCACATAACACAAGCACTCAGGTCACTCCAAGGCAAGTACAAATATGACTCAGTCATTGTCCATGCTGTTGTGAATGACCTGAGACGTACCTCCCTGGACTACATGATAAGAGACATAGAGGAGCTCTCTGAGCATGTAGCCCAGGCCGGTATGACCCTGACCTTGAGTAGCATCTTACCCTCACCAAGAATGATGCCACAATATGAAGACAAGATGATCAATTTCAACAATTGGCTTAAGTATTGGTGTCATTCAAAGGGGATCCAGTGACTGTCAGCCTGGGATGACATGCTCGACAAGCCACGATGCTTCACTAGGGACGGCTTGCACCACTCACCCCTGGGCTTTCGGATATTGGCAAAGGCTCTTGCTACCCCCATAGTGCATTTTGTAGGCAAGGCTCAAAAGACAAACCCACCTCCATAGCTATCACAAGGGATAAGAAACTAAGAGTAATGCTACTCAACGCCAGAAGTCTAAACCTCAAGATGCACACACTCAAAACTCTCCTTAGCATGGAGAACATCGATATCTGTGCAGTAACAGAAACCTGGTTCAAGGCTCCCGAGAGCACCCCAGCACTACCAGGTTATACCTTATACCATGCTTTTCGGCCTCAAAACTTGGACCGAACCACAAAAGGAGGGGGAGTATCAATATTCGTCAAAGATGCCCACACCTCCAGGTTGGTGGCACAGCATGAAGTATCAGAGACTATCCATGTGCAACTAACAGTGGGTAAAACTGCCTTCCAGTTTATAGCCTGCTACAGACCACCCTCCCAAACCCAGGAACCCCACTCGGCCTTCCTGAGAACACTGGAAAATATGAAGGTCTCTCCAAACACCATTATATTGGGCGACTTCAACTACCCAAACATAAACTGGGTGCATTACTCTAGCTCCAACACCCTAGCCCAAAGGTTCCTAGAATTTATAAACTCAAATGCTATGGAACAACTTGTTACCACTCCCACAAGAGGGGAAAACAAACTGGACCTGATCATCACACCAACATGGGGACTCTATGCTCCAGACCAGAAGTGTATCCCTCACTGGTAAGATCAGACCATAAACTAATCTCACTGGATATTCACATCCCGACTCCACCCCCTGCCCTGAAAACCACAGTGAAAAGCTTCTCTAAAGCAAATTTCACACTCCTCAAAACCGAGGTGGAATCCTTCAAAGCCCCCGGGCCTGTGGAAAATATGGCCCAGACCGCAGAATCCTTTATAAACGCATTCTATGAACACCTTCTGGAATGCATGGATCATGCAATCCCAAATAAAACCAAGACCCAATCCTCCAAAGGCAGACATCCTGTCTGGTGGATCCCAGCCAAAAACAAACTATACAACAGAAGGAGGAAGCTACTACATGATAGAGCAAAATCCCAAAAAGGGAAGGCATCTCTGATCAGTATTAGCAAAAAACTACGGGCACTCATTAAATCGTCTAAGGCCAACTTCGAGAGAAAAATTGCACAGGACACTAAGGATAATCACAAGGCTTTCTTTAGTTATGTTAGGAACCTAGGTGGGAATTCCCAGATATGCTCAGAATTAGTCCAAAATGACAAAAAATACACCGAACCCACAGACATTGCCAACATCCTAGCTGACAGGTTCAGCGCAAACTTCTCCCCTCCCCACCAAAGGGCAAATATCTATCCCAGCAGAGTGCTGCCCCCCTGACATCTCAGATGCTCAGGTAAGAGCTGCCCTCTCCAAAGCAAAAAACACAGCATCAATGGGACCAGACGGTGTCCCGGGCTGCGTCCTACATGAACTCCAAGAAGAGCTAAACCCAAACATAAAACTACTGTTCAATCTCAGGCTTACTACAGGATATGTACCCAAAGAGTGGTGTACATTAACAGTGGTCCCTCTCCACAAAGGTGGTGCCTCAACGGATCCTGGAAACTATCGCCCCATACGCCTGACTAGCTTGGTCTGCAAAGCTATGGAAAGGATCATCATGGACCTCATAAATAAAGATATTGGGGACCTACAGTCACTGGATCCTACCCAGTTCAGCTTTGTTAAGGGCATATCCTGCCTCTTAAACCTGGTGAATTTCTTTGAAACAGTGACCAAGGCCATTGACGAGCCTACCTGGACCTCGCAAAAGCCTTCGATACAATACCCCACATGGGCATTATAGATAAGCTCACCAGCTTAAATATAAACCCCTATGTCATTAGATGGGTTGCAAACTGGCTCAAGGACAGAACCCACATGATTAGAATTGCTGGAGCCATGTCAGACTCCAAACCAGTTACAAGTGGCATCCCACAAGGCACAGTCCTGGGACCTCTCTTGTTCGGTATATATTTCTCGGAGGTACAGGCCAACATGGAAGGACTGTGGCTGACCAAGTTCACAGATGACTGCAAACTGGGTGCCATAATCGACTCTCCAACCAACACAAGCATCCTCCAAAAGGGCCTCATAGAAACAGACAACTGCTGCTAGAGCCATGGCCTCAAGCTAAATGCCAAAAAGTGTATAGTCATCCCCTTTGGCAAAAACAAAGTGCCCACAAATTACCACATAGGTGGTAATCCATTAAGTACAGAAGAAGTAATTAGGGACCTGGGGACCCAAGTTGCTAGCAATCTCTCATTTGACAACCACATGGCCAAAGTGGTTAGAAAAACATTTTATAAAGCCCACCTAATCATGAAGGGATTCACATCTAGATCAGGGGAGGTCATCGTGCCTCTTTACTCATCTCTCATCAGGCCCATAATTGAGTACAATGCCCCTTTTGGGATGTACCTTACCAGACACCTGCAGCAACTGGAAAGACCCCAAAAGTACCTCACCAAGAGGATCAAAGGGCTCAAATAGAGGCCATATGCTGCCCAGTTAAAGAAACTCCAGCTCTACTCAGTGGCATACTGCCTGCTCAAAGGCGATTTGTGCCTGACGTATAAAGCCAACCCGGAATTAATGGACATGCTGCACCTCAGAAAATACAAATCCCATCGAGCTACGCACTCGAGAGACTTGAACCTCAGCGCTGAAATCAATAGGACATGCTGGAGGGACAGATTCATAACCCAGAGGCTCCCTTCACTCTGGAATAAAATCCCAGTCCAGGTTAGGCAGAGTCCCTCATTGACTCTCTTCAAGAGGAATCTTGATGAATGGATGGGAGATCGTAGGTTTACCCCGGGTATCACTTCTGTGTCGCTGTTAGACAGAGGCACAGTATACTAACCTCGAAAAAGGGCATAGCAAAATTAATTTAAAATGGGTGGCGAAAACCAACACACTCTGGCTAGCTTATAAATGCCCTAGGGCAGATAGCCTAGTATGAACCTATGAACTTATGAACCTAAATGCATAACTCAGTGCATTTCTTGCCTGTGGATTAAACTCACCTTCCAAGTCAAAGTGATACTTTAATTCAAAACTAGGCACAAAAGTTGAAAGTAAGACGAAAAATTCGTACAGAAGGTATGTGGAAATAATATTCATACCATATGCAAATAATATAGTCACAAGAACAAGAGCTGTCTCAGCTAATTTTATTTGAACTTTCTTTAGCCATAAGCTTAGTATGAACTTCTAAAGCAATGGTCTTCATGACATTTACTACAGGTTACCAGTTGGTGAAGACAGAAAACTGCTCATTGCAAGCATACCTTTAAGCTGTGGTTCTGTTTTTACTAAAGATTGCACAGCTTTTTATAAATTCCTGATTTTTTTTCCTGATTGGCTAATACATAGAACAGAGTTTCCTTACTCACATATACTAACATTGCTGGATAGGGAATTTAATGCCCCCCCCCCCCCCCAAGGATTTGACATTTAACCAATGCATTGTTTATGTTATTGTAACTAGTCTACTAATTTTAGTGGATGAATGAAATATATAATATTAATAACAGAGGACTGCATGGCAGGGGGCAGTTTACTCCTGCCCTCCCCCATGTAAGGGAGCTTAGCACATCCATCAAGAGAGAGAGGAAACACTTACATAAACATACAGAAGTGATATGGCTCTGATTAAGGAAACCGATGAGAAATATACAGCAGGATAAAAACTGTGTCAGTTGTGGGTGGGAAGAGCATGGCACTGTAATGCACAAACACCTTCTAAAGGGGTAACTGTCCTTGCTGCAAAACAATTAAGTATACAAAACCTAAAAAGACAATGATAGCAAGTCAGTTGCAGTTTGCTTCGTCCCACAACATGGCTAGAGCTACTGTTGTCCCTAGTCTTCATACAGTTTGGGGGAGAAAATAAATTCACATCACAGGTCACCACAGAGCAAAAGACCATACATAGTAAGAAAAGTAGACGTGGGGGAATTTAATTTAGAATTAAAGTGTCAAAGTCATTTTGTGAAAAGTCAAATGTTATCTGTTGAGGATCATTCATACATACATACATACCCACCCAGCTATAGCTGGGCAGTATGTGGGCATCTAAAGCATTCCACTAAGAAATGCTTTTTACCAGGGCAATCGGTTGCATCTTTTGTTCTGTTCAAGGAACTTCATCTACCTTGGAGAGGCAATAAAATAGGAGCATTTTTTTACCACATTAGTTCCAAGTGATCCTGTCACTAAAGAACTCCAAAAAGAAAGAGCAACGCAAAGGCACAAATGTAACTTGATGTTCTTGAAGCATGAAACATTTAAAGTGGAGACAAGCACAGCTGTCAATAACTGCATAGACATACTAAATATGTTCTCTGCAGAACCATTTACCTGTGTCAGCACACTAAAGGCCATGAAATGGTATAAACTGAAGGGTATAAATCAGGCTCTGCAGTCTTAATTGTAAGGAATGCCATAAGGCAATTTGCTGGAAAAGGCATTACTTTTATCACTGTCATAGTGTCTTCTGAGAGGTGCTGGTGGCAATCCTCTGTGTGTATTTTACAATGATGGATTGTACAACATTAAAACTTCTTCTTATTACATTTTATTTAATGAAACTGATTATGAAAAACATAGTTTTGGGAAACTAGATTCAGTAACACATGCACTCTACGTTATTATCATGTGTGCGAAGCATGCATCTCACACCTAGCTTCTAAACAGGTTTAAGTGGTAGAATATGCTAATTAAGTCATAAGTAGGTAAAATATATGCTAATGAAGCAATTCAACATGGTGGAACAATTCAGGAACATATAAAACTCATGTGTACATGACACACTCCCTTTATCTTTCATTTCCAATACTTTTTGGAATATTGCCACAAACATACTTAGGAAAAAATGTTAGGGGGTGCTGCAGGTATCATTAATCTATATGTTCAGCAGCCTTTAATAAAAGGTGCTACTGATTTCAGACCGAGTGACAAACCTGTAAAGAAGACATAAAAATGATTACCCCCTATGTAAGTATTGGTTATCACTAAGAAAAAACATGGCTCAGCTGTACAGGAATATCAGATGTAATCCATGAGTGATTTAGGCAATATAAATAGTAATATATTAGAAGGAACAGAACAATGCCCCAAATACTTATAAGTCTAAATACTCTTTTATAAAATGTAGCTCTATTCACCCACTCTTTCTCATCACTTTCTCCCTCTCTCCATATAGCCATATAAAGAGGAATGAAGGTCAGCAGGACTAAGACAGTCTGGGCTTTCGGATACTGGCAAAGGCTCTTGCCACCCCCATAGTGCCTTTTTTAGGCAAGGCTCAAAAGTCAAACCCACCTCCATAGACACCACAAGGAACAAGAAACTAAGGGCAATGCTGCTAAATGCCAGAAGTCTTAACCTCAAGATGCATGCACTCGAAGCTCTCCTCAGTATGGAGAACATTGATATCTGTGCAGTGACAGAAACCTGGTTCAAGGCTCCAGAGAGCACCCCAGCACTACCAGGCTATACCTCATATCATGCTTTTCGGCCCCAAAACCCGGACCAAACCACAAAATGAGGGGGAGTTTCCATATTTATCAAGGATATCCACACCTCCAGGTTAGTGGCATTGCACGAAGTATCAGAGACCATCCATGTGCAACTGACAGTGGGCAAGACTGCTTCTCAGTTTATAGCATCCTACAGACCACCCTCTCAAAGTCAGGAATTCCACTCGGCTTTCCTGAAAACATTGGAGAACATGAAGATCTCTGCGAACACCATTATTTTGGGTGACTTCAACTACCCAAACATAGACTGGGAGCATTACTCAAGCCCCAGCACCTTAGCCCAAAGTTTCCTGGAATTTATAAACTCAAATGCTATGGAACAACTAGACACCACTCCCACAAGAGGGGAAAACATACTAGACCTGATCATTACCAACATGGGAACTCTATGCTCCATACCAGAAGTATATCCCTCATTGGTAAGATCAGACCATAAATTAATTTCACTGGATATCCACATCCCGTCCCCACCCCCAGCCCAGAAAACCACAGTGAAAAACTTCTCAAAAGCGAACTTCACACTTCTCAAAACCTTAGTGGAATCCTTCAAGGCCCCAGGGCCAGTGGAAACTATGGCCCAAACTGCAGAATCCTATATAAACGCATTCTACGGACATCTCCAGGAATGCATGGATCATGCTATCCCAAACAAAATCAAGACCCAATCATCCAAAGGCAGGCGTCCAGTCTGGTGGACCCCAGCCATAAATAAACTGTACAACAGAAGGAGGAAGCTACTACATGATAGAGCAAAATCCCTAAAATGGAAGGCATCTCTGAGCAGTACTAGCAAAAAATTATGACCCCTCATAAAATTCTCCAAGGCCAGCTTCGAGAGAAAAATTGCACAGGACACTAAAGACAATCATAAGGCTTTTTTCAGTTATGTTAGGAACCTGGGATGCAACTCCCAGACTTGTTCTGAGTTGATTCTAAGCGACAAAAAATACACTGAACCCACAGACATTGCCAATATCCTGGCAGACAGGTTCAGTGCAAACCCCCCCCCCCCAAAAGAGCAAATATCTGTCCCGGCAGAGTGCAGCCTCCCAAACATCTCTGATGCTCAGGTGAAGGCCACCCTCTCCAAAGCAAAAAACATTGCTTCCATGGGGCCAGATGGCGTCCCGGGTTGCATCCTACATGAACTCCAAGAAGAACTAATCCCTCAAGTAAAACTACTGTACAATCTCAGCCTCACTACAGGATATGTGCCCAAAGAATGGCGTACAGCAACAGTGGTCCCACTCCACAAAGGTGGCACCTCTGCGGACCCTGAAAACTATCGCCCCATAAGCCTGACTAGCCTAGTCTGCAAGGCTATGGAGAGGATCATCATGGAACTCATAAACAAAGACATTGGGGACCTACAGACACTAGATCCTACCCAATTTGGCTTCATCAAGGGCAGATCCTACCTTTTGAACCTGGTCGACTTCTTTGAAACAGTCACCAAGGCCATAGATGAAGGGAAGGTAATCCACACAGCCTATCTGGACCTCGCAAAGGCATTTGACACAATACCCCACTCGGGCATCATAGATAAGCTATCCAGCCTAAATATAAACCCCTATGTCACAAGATGGGTTGCAAACTGGCTCAAAGACAGAACCCACAGAGTCAGAGTTGCTGGAGCCATGTCAGACTCGAAACCGGTCACAAGTGGCGTCCCACAAGGTTCTGTCCTGGGACCTCTCTTGTTCAGTATTTACTTTTCTGAGGTACAGACAAACGTGGGAGGACTATGGCTCACCAAGTTCGCAGATGACTGTAAACTGGGTGCCATAATCGACTCTCCAGCTGACACAAACATCCTTCAAAAAGGTCTCGCAGAGACGGATAACTGGTGACAGAGCCGTGGTCTAAAGCTAAATGCCAAAAAGTGTATAGTCATACCCTTTGGCAAAAACAATGTGCCCACAGATTACCACATAGGTGGTAACCCATTAAGTACAGAGAAAGTAATTAGGGATCTGGGGACCCAAGTTGATAGCAATCTCTCCTTTGACAACCACATTGCCAAAGTGGTTAGAAAGACCTTCTACATAGCCCACCTCATCATGAAAGGATTCACATCTAGATCAAGGGAGGTAATCATGCCCCTTTATTCATCTCTCATCAGGCCCATCATAGAATACAATGCCCCCTTTGGGATGTACCTTACCCGACACCTGCAACAATTAGAAAGACCCCAAAAGTACCTCACCAGGAGGATCAAGGGACTCAAACAGATGCCATATGCTGCTCAGTTAAAAAAACTCCAGCTCTACTCAGTTGCATACCGCCTACTTCGAGGCAATCTATGCCTGACATATAAAGCTATGTCCAACCCAGAATTAATGGGCATGCTCCACCTCAGTAAATCTAAATCCCTTAGAGCCATGCGCTCTAGGGACTTGAACCTCAGCACAGAAATAAATAGAACATGCTGGAGGGACAGATTCATAACCCAGAGGCTCCCTTCGCTCTGGAATAGAATTCCAATTCATGTTAGGCAGAGCACCTCACTGACTCTCTTCAAGAAGAATCTTGACGAGTGGATGGGGGATCATAGGTTTGTCCCAGGGATCACTTCTGTGTCACTATTAGACAGAGGCACAGTAAACTAAACTTTAAAAAGGGCACAGTATACTCAAATCAAGGGGTGGCATAAGCCAAACACAATCAGGCTAGGCTTATAAATGCCCCAGGGCAGATAGCCTAGTATGAACCTATGAACCTATATGTGTGTGAATGAGAGGGAGGATAGAGGAATGGTGAGGATGCAAGGAGTAGAGGTGGTGAAGGTGGATGAGTTTAAATACTTGGCGTCAATAGTTCAGAGTAACGGTGAGTGTGGAAGAGAGGTGAAGAAGAGAGTACAGGCAGGATGGAGTGGGTGGAGAAGAGTGTCAGGAGTGATTTGTGACAGATGAGTACCAGTAAGAGTGAAAGGGAAGGTCTAAAGAGGGTAGTGAGACCAGCTATGTTATATGGGTAGGAGACAGTGTCACTGACAAAAAGGCAGGAGTTTGAGCTGGATGTGGCAGAGTTAAAGATGTTAAGATTTGCACTGGGTGTGACGAGGGTGGACAGGATTAGGAATAAGTATATTAGAGGGTCAGCCCAGGTTGGAAGGTTTGGAGACAAAGCCAGAGAGGCAAGATTATGTTGGTTTGGACACGTGTTGAGGAGTGATGCAGAGTATATGGGGAAAAGATGCTAAGGATGAAGCTGCCAGGTAGCAGGAAAAGAGGAAGGCCTAAGATAAGGTTTATGGATGTGGTGAGACAGGACATGTAGGTGGTTGGTGTGACTGAGCAAGATGCAGAGGACAGGAAGAAATGGAAACAGTTGATCTGCTGTGGTGACCCCTAATGGGAGCAGCCAAAAGAAGAAGAAGAAGTCATGGTTGATGTCATTTAATCCTGAGGGTGAAGCACAAGTGATTAAACAATGATAACCATGGGTAAATCTTCAGTATACCACATCACAAAGTTGCTTATTACTATTATACAATGACATTATTTAAGAAAAATATTACTTTTCTTCAATAATGTCTTTGTATGATGGCTCTATGGTGTTCTTCTACTTTCCTCAGATATCCTGGTGCTTTTTTGATGTACTGCACATGCAAATGGCACTTTTGTTCCCATGCTTAAGCTGTGTATAGGAAACAATGGAGAAAGGCAAATCTCCATTGCTTTTTTTTTACATTAGAAAAGAAAGATACAGGGAGACTTTGAACATAAGGGATAGCAGAACATAGAACATAAAAGGATAATCAGGTACATTTTTCTAGTTTTGTGTAACGTGCCTGTTTATCGTTTTATTTTTGACTGTCCCATCTCTTTCATTGGTTTCAAGTCTATGGTTTTCTAAATTTATTATTTATTATTTTAAATGTAAGAAGAGTGATTTTTTTATGGCATATATTAATGGAAGAAAGTCTGAGCGACTGGACTTTTTTGCATTAATATATGCTTGGATTTACAATGGGCACGCTGGTTGGGCTAACCAATCAGCATACTAGAATGTCAATGGCCAGTCATTGTATAATACTCAATGTTGTTTGTCTTTTCCCGATTAGGGGTCGCCACAGCGGAACTCCAGTCTGCTAATGATTGGCATGTGGTTTTTATGGTGTCGAGTTGCCAGCCCGATGCCCAACCTTCAACGAAGGCACGCCCATTCAACGCATGTCTTTCGAACACCCACTCGACCGCGGGGAGGACATGCAGACTCCACACAGAAGGCACTCCCAACCCAAACCATGAATCGAACGGGATAACCTCTTGCTGTGAGGCAACAACGCTACCGCTGCACCACCGCAGAAGTATTGTATAGTACTCAATACTTCCCTTAATTCTGGAGTATTCTTCCATTAAATATAAAAGAGGATGATACCCTCCCTCCCTCCCTTTAAGATGAACCTTGACAAATTGAATGGATGCCTGCAAAATTTTTCAAACTTGTTTTGCTCTCCTGGAGGCAAGAAGTACCCTAAAAGGGTGGGTAATCGCACACCCATGTGCTAATTCTGCTTTGTAAAATCTATGAATCTTTGAATCAATGCGATTGCCTAGTTTGAACAGGACAATTAATCCTACCTTAAAATGACGCAACAAAGGATACATTTAAAATCTCTATTACTAGTGAGTCTGATAGTTGTAAATATTTGCATTTTAAAAGGTCAGTTTAAAATTTAACTGTTTAGACAGTACATAGATGAACTAATGTAGATGCACATATTAAATGTTATACCCTGTTGATTGCATATCAAATCTCATGCACACACACACACACACACACACACACACACACACACACACACACACACGCATGCACATTCACAAACAGACAGACAAAGACTCACACACACACACACATACACAGACACAGATACAGACACACACACACACACACACACACACACACACACACACACACACACACACACACACACACACACACACGTTCACAAACAGACACACAAAGACTCACACATACACATACATACACAGACACAGATAAAGACACGCACACACACACACACACACACACACACACACACACACACACACACACACACACTCACGCATGCACATTCACAGACAGACACACAAAGACTCACACACACACACACACACACACACACACACACACACACACACACACACACACACACACACACACACACATACCACTGGTAGAATGTTTTTATATTCCATATAACTGAATGCAATTCAGTTATTTCTAAAGCAATGGGAATTTCACTTATTGTAATCTGTGACATTACAGTATTTGCAATATGCCGTTTTAAGAGAGTTCAGCATAGTGGTAGCTGTGGGTCATGTGACTTGGTCTTTATTCAGCTGCAGTCAACAGCTGTTGTGTCAAGATACCTCTATCTGCTTACCTCTTCCATTTGATCTTCCTGGGCATCCGTATTAAGAGTTTCTAAATTATAGATACAGCATATTGGCCATCGATACTGACTGCAACAAGAAGGGAGAACGGCATGCCTTTATAATACCCATATCCAAAAAGGGAGTAGTTGTACTGGGGTCCAGATCTTGTCCTTACTATGATCTTAACCTACAGGTAACAGAGAACGGTATTTGTGCTCACACATTTTCAGAGATATGCTCTTGTTTGCCAGATTTGTTTTTAATCTCCTTCTTTATTTCTCTTCCTTTTGTTGTTTTGTTTTTGATTAGTAGGTTGGGGTATACATTATGTTATCACTGTGTAACGTACAGTCTTTTCAAATTCATCTTGTCTTTTGACATCATATATTGTATATTGTATATTAGATTAGATGCACTTTGTTAGCACTGCAAAGAATAGCTATATTATCACTAGCCATAATCCATGACTGGGTGTGGATAATACAGGATTTATCCATGGTTGCCATGGTTTGATAACAAGGACAAGGCCTGAATTATTAAACAAAGCCAGCCATGGATAAATCTTGCATTACCCACATTCAGGAGTGCATTATTGCAATTATAAAAAAATTCTCACCTTTGATAAATAATGTCATTGTATAAATGGACTTTCTTGCTCTTCCACCATCATTTGTTAGTCTCGGTCATCTAAGACATGTACTGAGCATGTGCTAAGTTTATTCATACTAATGCCTGCACAGTATTTTAAACTTTCTGAAAAGCTTTCCCCAAGATAATGAGGAGCTCAGTGTCATGCCTTCTGTGTCTTTAGGAAACAGTCATCTTGGCCTTGGAGCTATTTGTAGAGATTCTCCTGATATTGAGAATGGTGAAAAGTGTTTTTGTTTATTTTAAACTGGAGCTGTATGTTGTGTGTTGTGTGCCTTAAGGCACCTTTTGTGCAGAAACCGTAAGACTGTATGCCCATGAATCTGTTTGCAGGGACACTCTTGCTACTGAAAGCTATCGATTGTTTTATATATTTACTTGCAAATAATACAAAATTAATGTTTGGCATTAGTGACTTGACAAAAATCATCCCAGTTTTGTAGAAAAAAAATGCTTTTTATTTTCTTTTTTAAGCCCAAGGAATATGGAAGTTTTCTACTGCTTATATGAGGATACATATGGATTCCTGAACTCTTGGCAGTTGGTTTTATTTTTAACAACTCTCTAGTACATCACTTTATGGACAGCTGAAAATGTCTGTGGATAGCCATTTGCCTAGTTTTTAATATATGCTGCTAGTTGGAATTCTTGTTGGAAATGCTGGATATGCATCGTGCAGGCTGATTGCTCTGACCAATCAGAGAACACTTTTTTTCCCATCCAGAACCCCTGATCTTTCAAGTTGTACCTCCCTGTCCAATAAGCCTGTCCACCTTCTGTCTTTGGACTCATCTTAATGTTTCATACTTCTCTTAGCAGAGATGTGGGCTGACCATTGGGAGTCCTACCTTCATCTATGGGTGTGGTAATTTTTACTGGCCTATGCCCCACCTCATGTGCCCAGCACACAAGCTATAGCTGACTAGGCTTGGGAAACTACGGCACTCCCCCCATGCCCTAAGAGTGTCTAGTGATCCATCTATCCTATCCTCCAGCCTGCAGCCCACCCTCCCTGAGTTCCAGCCATCACTAGACCTCAAAAGGAGAGATGTTGACACATGCCATCCCCTCCAGTATAGGAAATTCCTATCCTCCCTGCTAACTCTGTCAAATTCCCAAGCTACTAGATGAACTTGGTTTGCATGGGTCATAGTGAGGGCTTCATCCCTATACAACACTGGAACTGCACAATCAGCCTACACATTTTTGAACAGTTAAGTATTCTGTAATAAAATCAACAAATAACCAAATATCCATCTAAATAGTTTTAATGATTTAAATGAGTTTGTTCAGATCAGTAAAGTTTGAAAAAGTAACAAAAGGTCAGTGTCCTACCTGTACTGTTATTTTAGGGGTACAAACATTTGTAATTTATTTATTTTCTAACATGTAGCAAACTGATCTATCTTGAATCCTTGCCTGGAACTGTAAGACAGAAATTAACAACTGCAATAACTGAGTTACTATGTTCATTTATCCAAAATTTAGAATTTATGATAATGTTTCTTATGTGAAAAGACAGACCATAAAATGTAAAGCAGTAAATCATGTCCCTGAGGTAAAAGTTTTTGCCAGATAAACATGTAAAGACTGGCACAACTAGCGATGTGCCATTGACCAGATTTTTTTTCAATAACAAACTGAGTGATAGCTTAACTGATGCACATATCATCCATAAGTTCATAGACTTGTACTAGGCTAGTTGTTCTTGTGGACCATTTTGAGCTTAGCCAATTGCCTCATGAGAGAACCAAACAGTGTGCCTTGTGTCTGTAAGATAAATACCTTAACCATTATGCCAACCTCACATCCAATTGAGAATAATGAATGAAAAATTGTTGTTAGGCAGCGGTCAAAGAATGCATTAGCATAAGGAAGAAAGTAAAACTTCACTGGTTCATTACAGAAATGAATGAATACAAGGTATTTGTGACATTGTGTAGCAGTAAGGCAATATACATTTGAAAACATAAAAGGAAAGTGAAAATGCAATTCAAATAGCTATTCACAGTTAATAAAAATATATGATGATTAACACTTTGGTGACAAATATAGCTAAAGAGTTATAAGAATAATTTCTTATTTTAGTGCTCTGAAAAATATTATCAATGAAATATGCAACAGGAACAACTGGTTGTTACATTTTCAAGCAATACTAAAACCAAGAGCTAAACTTACTTTTCTTGGAATCATGCAGACTTAATAATAGGGTTCTTTTTATACCTTTTTAAAGTAAGTAGTAGAAAAAAATAATAAAAGGTCAGATAATTATTCGGCTAGCAAGAGATTAAGTAGTATAGAAATGAAATAATAATATTGACAGCAGTGCAATATATGTGTGAGCTGTATTTCATTTAACAATGTACAACTGGCTCAAATAGATTTTTTACATAAATGCAGGTGGTAAATTAACCAAAAACATTAACTGCTAAGAAACAGCAAGTTATCTACAAAGGACAGACCATTTATAAAACTCTAGATTTTAATGAACTGTATGATAAAGTGATATGCATTTTGTACACTCATATGTATGTGAATCAGGATTCCATTTACACAGTTTGAAGTCTCACTGCTTCTGTATTCTTAGGGATTAAGGAGGTTTCTGTACGTTTAATTTAGTTTGGAATGTTCTAATGATGAGGTTTATTTAAATAAAAAAAATGTAGCATTTGATACTTAGAATAAAAATTCCTGATTGGTTACAACACAGTTGAATTATGGAATTATACATTTACATTTTTAAAAAGTGCTTATCCACAGACAGGGAGTTGAGGATACCTTCCTTCACCTATTTCAGGGCACTGGAGGTCAAGTGTTGAAACCTTCTTGGAAATATTCATTTAAATAATTGGAAGAGGATACATTTAGCTTAACCAGTGACCACTCAAAGCCAGAGTAGGAACCAGAACTGCAGAGTGATGTAAAACATTCACTTAAATATGTGGAAGAGTTCAGCCCCCTTCCTATTCTTATCATAGGTTCCCTGATATAACTTTCATCAGGTGGTATTGTTAGCAGCCATATGATCAGGGGTCACAGCACCCTGGCCTCACAGTCCTATGCCCCTCCATCTGTATTACAAACATTTTAGTAGGTCAACTGATGTGCAGTAGATACCAGAAGTCTACAAGCTGCTTTAATGTGTTCAGCTTAGTTAGGCCTTGAACTCATCGCTTTCAGTGTGAGCTTAGATTTTGCACTTTAAAAGACTATCAGGGATTCATAACTGCCCCTTTCTTTATAGATCATAAGAATCAAATGACCAATGCTCTGTGTATCAGGGATTCATAACTGACCCTTCTTTATAGATCATAAGAATCAAATGACCAATGCTCTGTGTATCAGGGATTCATAACTGACCCTTTTTTACAGATCATAAGAATCAAATGACCAATGCTCTGTGTATAACATTCTGCAGATAGCGAGGTAAACTCTTTTCCTAAGCCAGTGACATGCTATTAGACTTTTTCATACAAATTGGTGTGAATGTAACTCATCAGGTAGGAGGTCTTGCTCTCTTTATTAGATATAAAGAGCTGTCGGTCATTTCATATCCAACAGGTATATGTATAACTGGCAAGCAGGTGACTCCTGCAAGCTGTTGGCAGTTAGTTGGCATTTATGCATAAGAAGGGCAACCAAATTGCTGTATTCTACAGTGGAAACTATTCTAAAACCTATTTGTGGTAGAGGTATAACAAAGTAAGAATTAGGATAGGACCAAATCATGTGTGAGTGTTATGCAGCTAGACATTCTTGCTTCTGCTAAATACTGGGTCAAAGTTACTTTTTATTTCTTAACAAGATATATTCACTGGATACACATTTCTGTTTGGAAGCAACCTGAGGGGCAGTGTCTGAATAAGTGACTTACTCAAAGTCACACACAATAAAAGCAATTCCTTACAGTGCATACTAAAACTTCATGTAACCTGAGCCACTCCAGTGGTATAGAGGGATAAAGCCCTCACCAGGGCACTGCCAGCCTAGGTTCGATTAATGGCTGATGGGGCAACTGGGAAGCGATGAGGTGCTCATCCACAGTGAGGGTACACTCACGGATATGCTGTCTAAAGGGAGGAGTGGTCCAAAGAGTGCAGAAGCCCTTGGATGTAATAAATGAGTCTGGGGGTAGAGAAAGAGAGAGTGGGTAGTTTATACATAAAAAATCCCACCCGGATGAAGCCCAGATGAGCCAAGCCCCAGGACACCCTCAGGATCCACAACTGGCACCAGCAAAAATGGAGTAAGTCTGGGGGGGGCTGTTGGAGTCTAGCTGGTGGATACAGTGTACACATTGGATACAGGGGGCTGGGATGGCAAAAATGACCAAATAAATATCTTCATTGAACCTCATAAGCCTCTTCCAATTTATTCCCAATTACTGATACCATTAACAGAACTACATTGCTCAAACCATGCATGCTCCACACCAGAACCAAAACTATGGCTATCACTTGCAGTCTCTCTAAAAGCCTACCTCTCTTATACCAGACTAAAACCACAGCTCAGAAAATTGGTGCATAACCAAAGAAAATGTCAGTGCCTTCAGACTACACATATCACTCAAACCTCATGAACTTTTGTCTGCACTGTCACTCTTTGGCATTATCATATTTAAGCGTTAACATTAGTTCAGAAACATTTTTCTCTTTCTTACTCTCCCCTTGTAAAAATTTACAGAACGTCAGAAGTATGTAATATTTCATTTATCTGCTTTATGTTTGTATCTCAAAACAATTGCTCTATACAGTGAAAGCTATATGTGTTTCTACCATTGTACATATCTTTATCTTATTGTATCTCTCACTGATGTTTTTTTTTTTTTTTTTTTTTTTTTTTTGTAATCCCCAGGCTGTACCTCCAATTGATCAAATGAGATCAGTGTAACATCCTAGTAATCAAACTTAAATAATTAAATAAATAAGCACACAAAATGAGTGTCTGCCTGATACACATTACTCTTAAATAGGCTCGATCATTTACCAAGTGTAATAGTTTGGCTAATATCCACATGATTATTTTTTTATAGCTATTGTGTGTGGATAAACTCTAGATTTATATATGAAAGAAGTTGGTAGTAGATGTACTGTAGTTCAATGCTTCAACAAACTAAAGGAATTCATAATATTAAGGCTGTTAAGACTTTGCTATCATTACTTATCCTGGTATGAACCAATGGAGCTATCATAGCATCTCATAGAGATTCAACAAATAATCCATCTTAAATGTTAACTGATATTAAACTCAGTAGAGTAAATATTAGTTAACATTAGTTGAAACATAAAGCAACTGAAATTTCAACAGAAAAAAATAAGCATATAGCAGAAAGCAGAGCTGTGAATGATGTGATCATCATTTAGTCAAAATAAAATCTACAATGAAAACTGAAATTGAGACCTGCTACTTCCTAAGCAAAGCGTGCACCAGCTATTTTAATCTCTAAACAGATGGTAATATATATCTCATACTTCTAGTAAAACCTAAAAAGTGTGTGTAATATATCAAATGGCAAACTAAAATTGTCTGAAAGTGTTTTAAGGGTACAACCTTTAATAGCTGTTCAAATCTGTAAATAATTTTATAAACGATTCAAAAAGAAAAGAATAAACAGTGGCACATATAACTGAAAAAGCTATACATAACAGTGAAAAAAGAAAACTGTTCATAAAATTAAGAAACAAGTTCTGTTAAAGAAAGCAGAATAAAATAAGGATACAAGATTATTGAAAATACAGAAACTTTCATTAGTAAGCACTTTTATCTCCTTATAAAATATATAGTGAGAAGAGACAAAAGTGCTTACTGATTAAAGTTTGTGAGCATTTTCTGCCATCTTGGTCACTACTTTCTTACACTATCTTGGGAAGTATGCTTTCTTGTTTTTCTCTGGATACACTTTCAGATGGAAAGTGTTTGGAACCACCTTTACCTTCCTGACTGCTCATAAAAATAAAACAAAGTATGTCAGAAATGGGACTTTTACACAAACCATGAGATAATCCTGAGCAGCACGTTTGGCTCTACAGTATGATATCCACCTCAGAGTTTCAGAGCTAAGGCCTCCTGTATGACCACTTTTGGGGGGAAAGTTTGCACATTGTCCCTCTGAG